>NW_009613634.1:11589-23677 GCF_000690535.1 Cariama cristata
AAAAAAAAAAAAAATAATCCTAGCTTGAACATTCAACTTTTTTACTTCTGTATTTTAAAAAAACATTATAAGCATCTGAATAATCTGCCAATTCAACTACACGATATGGATGCAAAGCGTTTGGAAAATAAGATGTAAAATGTTCAACAATATAATTAAAACAATGCACAACTACATATGTATGCACACATGGAAATCAGAACATACTTGTGCAAAACCTTGTCTTCTAAAATGAGCTTTCTCTTTAAATTACTTGAATAACAATAATTAGGCTTGAGAAAATTCTAGAGTTGGTCTTTGAAAAAGCACTTGCTATATAATTTTGCTTGAGTGATTACTACAGAAGTGGTCCACTCAAAAACTGAAGTCCTCAATTCCAATGATACTTGGGATCTAAGTTTTTCCTCTGGCCTACAGTAAAGAAAGCAAGGTCTGCATCCTCAACATCAACTGGAGGAGAATTGAGATGTCTGGATCTAGCTTAGTTTTTTTTCTAATTGCTATGAGGCCATACACAGAAGGGGGAAATGTCTGTTAAACATCTCACTTCAAATGTACACAAAATAGAACACAAGAAAAATTTCAAACAGAAAAGTGCTTTACACTTACTTGACCTGCAGGGTGCATATTCTACGGATTTAGATCCGGCAAGCAGGTAACAAGTTCCTACAGGTTCTCTCTCCTGTTTGGTTTCCGTTCTCCAGTGGTACAATGGGGCACAGGCCTAAGGAAGAACACATGGCAGTGAGGAAACAAACTCCTCTTCAAAATGCTGCGGGATATAGAATAATACAATGGAATTCCAATTTTCTACAGAATAGTACCCCCCAAAAAATTTGTGTTGTTATTAGAGGAGATTTATACTATCAGCGCTGGGGCAGAAGTATCACCAGTTTTCAGATTTAGAAATAGCTGATTTATCACCAAAACTTTAGAAATAGTATTTTCTGAAAGCAACAGTTGTAAAGAGTTCATCAAGAATTTGTAACACGTTCTATTTTCAGCAAACTAATTCTACTACTTTCCTCAAAACCAGACAAAAATGCTACAAACTTTGTTTATAAAGAGTTAGGAAAGAGCTAGCCAATAAATTCTGAAAAAGACAAATCATGCTGACTAGTGGGATTTTGTTTAAATTCTGAGTTATCCAGATCTTTTCACATTTTTTCCCACTACAATATCCCATTACTGAGGCATTTGAAGGGCATCAAAAACCTACCAGAATTTTATCATTTCTGGATCTCACAGAAGCTCCAAACCACTGATGAGACTTAAATTCCAGCGGATCATCAGGAGCGAAATCTCTGTTGCCTACAGAGAAAATGAAAAAACAGCATGATTTCACAGGAAACTACAGTAAGAACAAAATGAAAAAACCCTAAGTCATTGGGTTTGACACATACAGAGAAAAGCGGGAAACAGTAACAGTAGAGAATATCATCCTTTCAGGGAACTAGGCTTTAAGAAGGATTTATTGTTCATTTTTCCATCTAGGGCCAAATGCAGCTGTTTTTACACAGGAAGTATTAGCACAATACTGATTTCTTGTAAGAGCTCAAAGTTTATAGCATCTTTAACAGTGACACAGTAAATACCTCATGCTCGAGATACTTGACTTTCAAGTCAGATTACAGCACTGCTCAAGAATACCAGTGCCAAAGCCAAGTTAGGACTAATGCTTCTAGAAGAAATATTGCCCTGATTAAGTTCTGTGAGTTTTGCCTTTGGCTAGAATCAGGACAGGATTTCTTTGACTATCGTACCAAGCGTTAACATCTCTATTCTGAATGTCACTGCAGTGTACAAAGCATGGGAACTAGCATGCTTACAAGCTACAAATAAAGTGAAAGGGTATTCAGTAACAAAAATGATAGAGAGTTTTCCACACAGAAGAGCAAGTTAAACAAGGGATAATTGGCACAGCTGTCTGTATGTTAGCTGTTCAGTGATGAAGGCTAGTAGAAGCAACTTCATGAGTGGTATTTCTGCGAGTGTGAATGTTAAAAGTCTTTAAAACATGTAATGTTCTTATGTACCTCCACTGGAACAACAATTGAAACTTTGCCAGCCTAATGAGAGAAAACGGATGTAACACTGGAAAATTTATCTTTTTTAAAAGTCACCTAAATTGCTGGTTTACAGTGCCTAAAGCTAAAGGAGTCAATGAGGTCAACAGCCATACATCACCCACAGGCTGCTGGGGGGAATCCCCAAACCCAACCCCACTATGAATCAGAGACCTGTGACCACTTGAATCAAAACTTCCTTGCTTATCTTACACCTTGGAAAGAATGTTTTGTCTCAAGAGACTGTGTTACTTCCATTTGGAAAATCCCGTGAAAAGGACTACAAAAGTGATTCTAATCTGTAGAGTCAGCCGAAACAAGCAAGTATCTGGGCTACTTTAGCTCTTAGATTAGAACTATGTAGAAATCAATGCCAAGCACACAGCATCACAAAGTAGTATTGTGTTTTTTCTAATTTCATCAAAGGCAATGAAAAAAACCCAGTTCTTTCTGTCATCCTCTCCTCCACTCTCTTATTGAACAGGTGCTACAGACATGGAGGTCCTGATGACTAGCACATCTGCACAGATTTATGAACACTTGAACATTTATACTGTCACCCTTGCACAGACAGAAGTGTAGTTTGGGGACCTGCATGTCACCTTCTCACGGTACAGAAAACAAAACCAGATCAAGATGTGTTCCAAATAGGGAATTATCTTTAGTACACTTCTAAAATCCCTGTTTTATCATAATCTTTTCCCTTGCTTGCCTTTAATTCATGAAAATCCACCCAAGGACGGTTTTGTTCAAAGGATGCAGTTGCAGGACTGAGTTGGTTTCAGATGAAGCTGTCACCAAAAGGGGCAACAGTTCCCATTTGCGCCTGCTCTCCATACGTTCCTGCTGCCAGTCTTTGTCTTGGCACTATTACCTTCTGGTCACATAGTCACAACATGAACCACCTACGAATGAACCCTACTAAAAAAATATTCAGCTGGATCAGGAACCAACCCAGCCAACTGCATGGGGAGGGAAGTACTGCTAACCTGTTGGGGAGAAGACGGAAACGTATGGCTGGGAACTATATCCTTTTTGGCAGCATCAGGGACTCAAAAGTGGTTTCTTCTGCTTGTAGCCACACCCAAGGTTATGCAGCCTAGAAAGACAGATTTGGCTTCTACCCTCTATTCGACCAGCGATTCTCGCATACAAAGAAATCTCTCAGCTTTACTTGCCAAACAAAGCTTTAAACGATATAAAACTTGAGAATAGTTATGGCACAACATTTTACACCTTTCTCTACTGTTGGATACTTACACAATGCTATATAGCTGTAACTAAAATGAAAGGTAAAGCAGACTCCTGTTGTACTAGGTACTATTAAAGTGTCTAAGACATAAACTTGCCATTTAAGTTAAAGCAATTGGCAGCAAGTAGAAGGAATGGTCTTGTTGCAATAGGAGGTAAGCAGCCATTCAGCATTATCAGCAATCTGATTTAATCAGTGGTGTCAAGGAAATCAGTCCTTCAAGTTTCAGCTGAATGCATCAGCTGAGACCGCATAAGCCAAAACCAAAAACAGAAAGACAAGAGTACTGGTTAGTGGTGCCATCAACCCATACTCCATGTTGACTGCACTGGAGAAGAGGGGAACCAGTAATTTAAGGAGCCCCTCTCTGCCTTTTCCCTGTGCATTGAGCTGCTGGTGCTGCCCACCCCCCCCAAGGAAGAGCCAATGTCGAGGACAGCAGCTACAAAAGCTTCTCTCTCCCTCAGTCTTTAGGGGACAAAATTATTTTTTCTACAGTACTGAAAAAGCCCTGATTCAGCTCTAAATTGAGGATAATATTAGAAGCCTCTCTCCAAGTTTATTTTAACAGGTAACCATCTAGGCTTTAAGATACAGCCAGAAGCTGGCATATGAAAGAATCCCTAAATCACAAAGCAAATGAACACAACCCCAAGTTTATGTTCCAAATGTAGTTTATTATGTTCCAAATGTCATGACTTCAGAAGCCAGCGTCATAATTTCTGAAGGCCTAAATAACAAATTAGGAATTCTTATGCTTAAACACACACCCCCACCGCATAGTAAAATGTGCTCCATTAGGCAATTTGGCTAAATAAATTTTATTTATTTCTAGTACGCTACTATTGCTAAAAATATTTTACAAACTTTTTAGTCAAATTGTCTAATGTCAGTGCAGATGCACTGACATAAAACATAAAACAACATCTGCTACAAGGTTAAGATGCCTTACATTGTCTATCCTGTATTTAATGCTTCTTTAGGTTCTCTAAAACTAAGTGGGGTGATCTTGGGGAGAAGAAATTGCTGTTCAGCTTCAAACTGGCTGTAACACAGGAAAGCGCGTTAAGACACAAAAACTAGATCAAGTAGAAAGTACGTACATTGGAAAGATGGACTTTTCACATAAGAAATTGTGAACATTAAGTACAGGCCAAACCTGATGTTAACTCTCCATTTAAGAAGAAAAGTAATCTTTACCCACAGTCATTCAAAATTCTCCCCAGGAAAAATACTGTGTAAATAGATCATGGGCCCTTCCCTCAGTTCCAGAAGAGAAATTAATTTTATGAGGAAATCTGGAAAACACCCTATCATCAAAAATCCCCTTGCTTTAAATGAGAAAAAATTTGGGTTTCTATTCCTGACTGGGGAAAACAAACGTAAAGAACACTTAAATGTGAGCCCTCACTGAAGCAAATCAGAGTTAAATAAGGTGTCTTAGCTATACTGTAAAGTAGGTCTGGCATGGGAAGATATAGTACTGACTTAAGCATTTCTGTGTTTTAGTATAAATAGAGAGCCTGACTTTATTATCAGTGGTAGTTATGGGAAAAAAAAAAAAAAGGCCTTCCCCCATACCTTTTCAAAATAGTACCTATATTTCATGAAGCAAACTGTAATATAGGTAGGATTTAAACATACAGGGGTTTATAAATCCAGACCAATGTTTTGATGCATTACAGTCAGCCTCACTACTGTAAAAGTTCCTATAGCCACTGCTGGTTTTCTTGTATTTCTAAATTCTTTTACAGTGTCTCAAGATTACCTCAGAATTGTCCTTAAACCAATGATGTAACCTTTTAAAGAGGCACTCAAACAAATATATCTAGGCAATACAAACTATGTTCTGACTAAATTTATTCAGGAAAACATTTAGAGTTTTTACACAATGCTATTTGTCAGACTAAAATGCAGCCGCTACAGGAACTTCTCCTGGATGGGTCATTAATTCCAGGATTATGTCATTTGACCATAGGGTATTATTTTTTACCTGTGAAGGCAGCTCATGCCGTGGTTTTTCCTTTGCTCCTTCTCATTGTCACAGACATCACACGTGGTGACTTTACTTAACTCTTCCATTAGGGAAAAAGGGCTGACATGCCAAGCCAACAGTGCTTTATCTCACACAGTACCTTCCAGGTGGGGCGATGGGGTTGTGAAGGCAGGAGCAGAATTGCTTTAAAAATCCATTACATAGGTGCGTTGTTGCTGCCGGACCTATGGAACACTGTCACTTTACTGCATTACATACGGTTTAAATTTACAAATGGAAACTAATGTGGAGAGATGCTGAGTAGAAGTCACAGAAAAAGGAAAAAAATAGTCTAAGCCATCTTCCAAGCATAATAAAGTGATCAAAAGTTCTTTCAGTGCTGGATTTCTTTTGGCTATCAGCTTTGGATAACTGGCAGCTTCTTTTTCCAATATAAATGTTATCAGGTACAGAAACAATGGTGTTACTACAAAATGACTGCAGTTGAGTAAGCACATCGAGTTGTAACTTGCAGCCCGCCTGTTTGCATGGCAATGAGAAAACCGAACTAAAACATTTGCCCCTGATCTTGAGTGCCAGACTTCACTGAGATAATCACGAGCCAAGAGGCAGTGAACTGATGAAGCCTGGTTCAGTGTTGTTATACTACGAATACTTAAGAAGTTGTAAAATTTAAATAGTCACCCAATTCACAGAATCTCCACTAAAATAAACCTCTTCGTAACTATAACTATTCGAAGAAAATTATGTTGCCCCTTCTAGGTAAAGGGAAGCTTTATGCAACTAGCCAAAAGAAAAACAAACTTGTAAAATATACAAGAGCACTGTTTTCATAATATGAGAACTTTACATGGTATAAAGCTATCTATCTTCCAGCTAAAATCTCAGCGATTTCAACCTTAGTTAATGAGGCAAGAGTAAGTGAGTACAAGTTTATCCTTACTTGAGAGTCCCCATGCTGCGAGGCTGCTGATGGTTTAGCAACCCTGGTTTAGCCACAGTGTTTTGTTAATGACTCAGGGAGACGGGAATACAGAGCTTCCCACTATTCCCCTTCCCTCTTCTGAGGTATAAATCTTGCTTTTTTCCCCAGGCGCTGCTGGAACAAAAGCATCTTTTCCCTTTGCCCAACATAAGTAAGAGACTTTTTTTTTTCCCCCCAAGTAGTCATACTGTTGAGATTCAGCTACACACACACAGAGCCAACAGTATTCATCCAGGAGTCTACCTAATCACAAAAGCATGAGCATTTTTCCACTGTCAGCTCTAACAACATGCAGAGGTTTTATACATTCTGCCACGCTCTTTTGTATTCAGAGCAGTACCCAGAGCCCAACGCAGGATTCAGTTATACCTGCACACACGATAAGGATAACAACCAAACTTCAGTGGGACTGAGGTAACATAGATTTAGCGAGATAAAAATCAATCCATTTTACTACAAATGAATGAATAGCCTTTGCAAGATTTATTGCTTTATTGTGGACTAAATCGATAGCCTTCGAGATTGAAATCCCCATACAGACTGCACCCTAATACCAGTAAAACAATCAGCTAAAAATAAAACAGTACTTTGTTAAAGCATGCTATTTTCACAAAATACCAACCTATCCCACACTTCCTTATCTGTAAGTAGAAAGGATGGAGTTATGAACAACTGACTCATTTGCACAAATGATCAAAATCTCCAAAAGGCAAATACAAGCTCACGACACCCACCCCAGGCACAACTTCCCAACATCAGCAGATTTTACACTGTGCAATGTTACAGCACAAAGCTGCACAAGGCAGTTAAAATACCCACTTCAAACTAAATAGGTCACAAATAGATACAGGCATGCCAAACTGGTGGTTTAGGCTTCCAAACAAAGACTCCTATTGTCTAAAATCACTCACTTGGGGATAGAAAAAAAAAAACAAAAACACACAAATGTGGAAACATAAGGAGGAATCAGGAGAGTTTTCTTGTAAGTATCTTCCTTTTCAAAAGCTTCTTTCTCTTTTAGCACAGATCAAAGTAACCAGTCTTGAAAGAATTTAATCCAAAAATATTTAAGAACAAATAATTTATCTACAATTACTCTGGTGCTTCAACACACAAGGGAAGGGGGGGAGAGAAGGGACAGTACAACAGCCAATGTGATAAAACTTTATGCAGCCAGAGGCTACACTGAATTCTTTCTCCAAAGCAATGAAAACACACTACACAGCTGAAAACTTTTGAGATGCTCTTATTTTTTTAGTATTCAACAGTTTCTCTTAAGTTTCCCTAATCTTGAATTTTGAGATGTGATATATAGAATGAAAACGGCAGGGAAAGCTTTTACCAAAAGAAATGACAAATTAGCAGTGCGTCTATCTGTTTTACTATGTGTCTCAGAAGAGCAAAACAATACATTGTCTGAGCAAGCAGATCTTTCTGTGCTAAAAACGAAATCTGCTCAAGAAATCTGCAATTCATTAGCATAGAAGTTCAAAGTTGTTTTATGAGCGTATCTTCCTTTGTAACAGTTCATAGAGCTGTCTGCATTTCATCAGATCATCTAAATGCAGAAGCTCTTGAAACAGCGTCAGTACTGCACTTTTTGATGCTGACATAAAGAGCTGCGCCTGCAAGCATCCTGTACTGGACCAGGTACATTTCCTCATTACAGCTTTCTTTAAAACGGCAGGTTTTTGTAAGAGAAACTTTATGATCACAAAACCGTTTTGTTACATTGTTATGAAAAGCCATGGGAGCATGAAGAAATGGTGTTTCTACCAACCTGCTTCCCACTATTCTTGACTGCTGAAGAGCTAGGACCCCAAGGAATAAAAGTAAAATATGAACAATTATGAAGATTGTTTCCTTTTGGAGAACAAGCACATAGGAAACTCATTTGGTTTACATTGATTTGCTACATATTGCTCACATGTGTACAGTATGATTAACACCAAATGGTTACATGGGTCTCTGAAGAACTGGTTTTTTGTCAGAATGAATTCAGACTGATCCTGATCTCTAGAATTCCATGGCCAAATAATGGAGATGTTTATCTAGATGTCAGACAATTAGCTAAGTGTATCCACTCTGCTATTCCACGTATGTCAAACTGTAAAATACGTAAATAAAACCATAAAAATGACTTGTTGATTTTCCCAAAATGTGCACTTGACCAGCCCTCTGCTCACTGGTTTTGTTGCTTGGCTCAGTGAGTTTTTGATCCACCTCTTGCACAGAAAAAACATGTTTTATTTTATACACAATAAGTGGACAACTATATAAAATATATATAACTCGCAGAAAAACCTTTAACTTTTCATGAATCTTTTTCCTGAGCAAGATTATGGAAATACTTTCAGCAATATTTGGTACTACCTATGCAAGCTTTGCTGTGCTAGTCCGTGAATGCTGTGGAAGGAGAAAAGGGGAGGGAGAATAGATGTGTCTTTAAAACAAATGGCTTTGGAACTTCGTCTCAAAACTGATCAGAAACAGAAAATGGGTTGCTATATTAAGGGCATTCCTTTTACAGTTTACCCACAAGAAATATGTTTTTCCTGGAGAAAGCTGCTAAGCAGCTGGCAGATGAAGCCAACTGTTAAGCTCTCTAAGAGAGGAACCACCTCTCCAGTCAGTCTTGTAGAAAAGAGTAGTATTAGGGCTCAGTGAGCTGTAAGAGTAGTTTTTCCACCATTTGCTTTCCCAGATTCTTTCTTCTTTATAAGATGCAGAACATTCCCCTATTGCTATGGATTAAAACAGAAAATAAAGTAAGTTTTCAGTCACAAAATTATCTGGTATGAAGAACAGATAAGAATAAAGGCAAATATTTACCCGCCTTGACCTATAACTTGTGGGTTTTGGTAATTTGAATGTGAAACGTAAAACACCTTGCAAAGGAAAGGATTTACTAATATTGTTCATGCTTGTGACAATTTTGAAGAATACACTATCTTGAGAATATAAATTTCCCCCTGGTGCTTTTGCTGAAAAAAATACAGCCTCCTACACGTTCTGAAATTCTGAAAGTTAACTGAGACAGAGGGGAAAAGAATCCCAAGTATTTTACATAACAATTCAACTGAAATTGTGGTAATGCTGTGGCAATTGTAGCAAGAAGCCAAGAGACATAAGAATACAAATACCAGAAACTTTAGTTTTGTGACAGTGGCACGTTTAGCTACTGAATTAACAAGGTACACAGGAATAAGGCAAGAAGAAGTTCGTCAGTGCTTACATAGCGCTTTCTAATCAGATCTAGTTCTATTTAGATTTGCAGGATAACCTGTTAAAGTAACAGATCGAAGCACTGCTTCGTATTTCAGTTTTGCAGCAGGATCAACAAAAGCAGGCATGTGAGGAAGCTTGCTCTGGTGGGTGGTCGATGGTTGGTTCGTTCTTAACTTTAACCTTTACGTGCTTCTAAGAGCAAAACCCAGCCTGAAATGCATGCCTAATGATACCTTAAAGCCTTTAAAAAAAATTGACTCTAACTTTCGGGCCATGTACACACAAGCACATCCAGCACAGCTATACGCACCCCTGAATTTGAGGGCATTTTCTACCACACAAGTTTGTTAGGCAATTTTCACATAGTCATAACTATGTTAAATCAAAGCCAACTGATGTCAATGCCAAAATGTTCAGAAGCCCCACAGCGCCGCATCTTTACATTTGGGAAGTGTTAATGTGCGATATAAACATTTTGCCTTCCAAAGCCACCATGTATACCAGAACGTCAAAAGCAATTAGTATAATATGCACAGAAACACGCACGCACAGACACACACAGACACATAGACAGAATAGTCTCTAGTGTATTCTTACATGAGTGTAACCATTGTGCTGGGAGACTTACAACAAGGGAAGATCCCCCTTCCCCTTCACAAATACACTGCTGTTTTAAATGACAAAATACGCTGTGTAGGAACAGTCAAAGAACTTTTTTTGGCCAGCAGTTAAAAATTCTAACATAGGCTTTAATGAGTGTTTTTTTTCAAGTTACAGGCTGGTGGGGAGGGCGTGAAAGGGAAGGAAATACATCTATTTCCAGCATGAGAGCTACATGAGCTCCACGAATGGACTCCTACTGCCCAGCTCCCCTCCTGAAAGAGCCAAGTTGTACACACAGGAAGAAATAAACCAAGTACTAAATTTGGTCCTACAGGAACTATCAGCTTAATGACTTACCGCTTCCTCCAGAGGAGCTGGGGTGAGGGTAAATGCAAGTAACAATCAACGCTGGTATAAGGTAAGGGCTTGAACAACTCCTCTGTAACATCAAGCAGCTCATACCTTCTCTCCTGGGCTACATAATAGCTGTTGCATTTGTCTCACGTAAATGACCACGCTTCTGTGCTAATACAGTATTAAAGCGAAAAGCAAGTGTTTGAAAATAAAACCAATTCTATGCAGCCGCTACTGTGCAGCTGAGCTCAGTGCAGCCTTTGTACAGATGGGCAAGAAGAAAGGACCCATAAAGCTGGAGAAGAACTTAACTAAAAAACAAGGAATGTTTAAGAAGAAAACATAATAGTTACTGAGAGAGGAAAAAAACCCTTGCTTGCTGGACCTCTGTAAAACCCTACTCTCGTATTTATTTGCAACACAACCACAAGACAAGCAGACAAACACAACCTCACGCAGTCAGAACCAGACTCCCTCTTTCTTCCATTCCCTTGCTACACTCACAGCACAGAAACATGGCCTCTTTCTTGCTGTCCAACACTTCGTACAAGACCCAGTGGCTTGGTCTGGTCCGGGATCTGTCAGCTATGGTACCTGGCACAGGGAAGCAGGAAGAGGAATAGGGGCACGCTTTCTAGTAATGAGAATTTTGCAACTCCACATATGGAGGTTGGCATTGACAGGTAAAGAGAGAAAAGCCACAAGTACAAACGTTCTCACTATTTTCACAGGTCAGATTTCTCACTCGCTGTAAACAATTAGAAAAGAACTCTGAAGAAACCCATCTAATTAATTATGCAGAACTTGTGCTGCTTTTTCCATTAACAGACTGCTAAATAATCAGGGAGGAGGGGGATATATAAAAATCTGCCTTCTATTGCAGGGCTAAGCAATACCTCTGGAGTTACAAATCACATTACACAAATGTTGAAGTGATAGAGGAACCTGAATTCTTGCAGAGGTTGCGCTCATCAGCTACAAAAGCACGTTCTCATGAGCAGCACAAGTCTGTGGTCAAATCTTCGGCTTCCCATTTCCTGCCGAGTGAATCACAAGTCCTCCCTAACCCCTGCTACCTTACGAGGTAGGGCCAGGCAGGAGCAGAGGTTTACACCGTGTTGGCAGGAAGACATTGTCATCATAACGTAGGGAATCAACCATTGTATTACGCACAAAGAAAAAAGACATTTTAGTTTGTCTCAGTGCGTTTATTATTTTATTATGCTGAAATACAATGCCCCTTTTCATCCAGCGAATAATTGACAAATGCATTATTTCCCAATTCATTGCCACAAAGCTGGAATGAGTTAAAATGTGCCTGAAAGAAATCCTCTTAAGCCATTATGACCTGCTATTTTTACTGGTAAACTTCAAGCAATTGATGTGCCCATTACTTAAAGGCAAATTATAAGCAGAACTGTTTGTTTGCCCAGTAGCATATACCTTAAGCACAGACACACAGCAAACCAGCGTGGCCTCTGTACCTATTTACTTTGCCTGGTATATGGAAAAGCCTATTGCAAGTGTTCACAGGATAAAAGGATAAAAGCACTGCAATTCCCATTGGAAGATGCATCTAGAATCTACCCACGTGGCTCATCTTT
>NW_009613634.1:23708-29280 GCF_000690535.1 Cariama cristata
TTTTTGGCAATTATGTTAGTGGTGATTATTAATTAGGGACATCTAGATTCATTCTTTAAAACCAACAAATAAAAACCACATTTGGGCTTATTGTTCACTAGAATACAAAGTAAAAAAAAAAATTCAAAACAATTTTTGCTATCTTACACTGATGCAGACAAAATGTCCTGCTTTGCCGCTTACTAGAGATCTTAAGCAATTGGGCAGAAATGTTCCTGTTACAGTGAAGTAAAGGGACTGATAAGGACTTGGGTTCTGCGTGTACAATTATCTGCTGCCTTTTTTGTTTGTTTTGCAGGAGAACTGGTAACATAATAGTTTTCAGAAAAATAGATGGAGATTTCAGAAATCTGAACACCAAGAACATTTTGTGGTATACTTTGGCAACGGAAGAAGAGCTTCGCCACTGTATCATACACGATTAACAAAGGCTGCATAAATCTAATAGCCTTTAGACTGCCAAGTCAAAATACCAGCAGAGGCAAGAAAGAATCATAACCAACTAGACCTTCAAAGCACAGGTGTTTCCTCTGCCCTACCACACAGGTCTTGCTAATCCAGTCCCATGACATGGAAAGATTTTTCCGCTGGCCTGAAACACGCCGTGGAAAACAGGATGGCCCAGGGAATGGCTAAAGCAGAAACGCACAGGCAGCGGGTTCTCATATGACCTGCCACAGCTCGTCGAAATCACTGTGTGTACCAGAGCGTGAAGCCCGAGTGAAACGTTTCACGTCTGCGCTGGTGCTGCTCAGCTTCAGCATACTTCAGAAATGGGCAGGTAACGCCTCTGACCTCAGGCACCCCCGGTGCTGCCATCCTAAACGTCACTAATACCATGAAGCTACATCCGAGGGGAAAAATAAAAAAAAGAATTTTTTTATTCCATAGTTTGAAGTTTATACTCCCAATCTCAGATTAAACTCCTGAGTATTTCGGCCTATACTACCTTTGCTCATATTAAAAAATATCATTCCTCACATGCCGTCTTCTTAATAGGCAATAACTCCCTTGAGGTTTACTGGGAATTAGGTTGCTAAAAATGTTTTCGGATTGCTGGAAAGTACAGAGGAGAAATATAAATAGGTTGAAACAAAAGAATAATGTGTGTTCACTCAGCTTTCTGCACATACCAAGAACAACAGAATTCTAAGAGAGGAGAGAAAAAAGAAAAAAAAAGCAAACAACAAACAAGCCTTGACTCGTTGCCAGTCCAGACGGCTGCCTTCACATCAACCATCAAGAAACCCCGCACGAACGTGCATCTCTTCTGCTCTCCCACAGTAGAATTAGAGCGGAGCCAGCCCATCTCCCCTCACCGGGAGCGAGGCCTTACCTGTGGAGTCAAACACAATCGGCTGGCAGTTTCTGTTGGAATTCCAGTTACATTTCAGCACCTGGCCTCCTTCTACGATGTTGTGCTGGGTAGTGTTCGCTTTTGGAGCTCCCACCAGAAGAAATATCCTGCAGTAAAAAGAAGAAATAAAACAAAGGTTTTGACACCTAAGGCACAGACGTTGTTACTTTATGACATCTGAAAAGTTAACAAAGCAAAAACCTTGCCCATTCAAATCTAAATCTGACTAGAACTACTTTGAGTTTCAGAGAAATTCCTAATAGGTTTTAGGCCTTGGGTCCCTCTTTTCTGCAAGCAAAAGCAGGCAAAAAAAACATTTACCAAAAAGCAGAGACAAAAGAAGATAAGAGAAAAAGGAAGTATTCTGTCCTACTTAAAATTACATTTAAAATTAGATAAACACATTTCATATTCTTTTTTTCCTTTCAAAAATATGCATGTATACAGCCATACAGGAAATCATGTACTTCTGTAATTCAAGAAAGTCACGAGCTGGCATAATTTCTGGTTAATTTTTTATGCAAGAGTAATTCAAGGAAGTCAGTCAAAAACGGAAACAATAGATAAACAAAACAGTAGTGCTTCTGAGCTCAGAAGGTGTTAAGTGGTAAGTCAGCTAAGTATTAGCAAATGCTCTTTTAAGAAGAATCTCCAAGTACCCAAGTACCTGTCAACCACAGGTTTGTACGTTAATGAATCTTTACTGAAATTCGGTACACAGGAATCATTTTCTCATTAAGATCTGTTGTACTTTTGTAAATCTCTGCCAATATGAACACGTTAAGTGCACTCTGAGCAGGAACTGCTATGAGATTATGCCTGTGCAGGTGGTAAAATTTAGAAGTTGCTAAGTAAGAAACAGACCGAATAAAAAGCCAGACCAAACAAGGTTCTCGGCATCTTCCAACAAGGTTATTAACATCTTTCAGGAACTCCGACACCTCTGAGACACACTTGACTCATCAGCACTTTCCTGAGGAAGTCAATTTGAAGTATAGACAAAGACTTATAGAAGACATAAAACTAAATGCTTCCTTTAATCAGAATCTGCCCTGTTGTTTCTGTTTAGACTGTTTAAGAGAGAACATAGCTTGCAAGAGCAAATCTTATCATCCCGTATCAGGCATGATGGTTATTTAGTTTTGAAATTGGGTTATCACAAAGCTGCAAGACTGGTTGGAGAGAGTGTCTACAGGCAGGCAGATCCAGACTTAACAAACTTGCTCTGGTTTTCACACTCATCTTCCAGACTTCACTGTAGTACAGAGCTAAGTTTATATTTCTTAACCTATACATACCAGGTATAAACACATAGTACCTCATCAAAGCTCTATTCATATGAAGACCAAGATAAGCTACTAGTTTTCAACCCACGTGAATTTTCAGAACCTTAAAAACTTCCTGGTGTGGACCCTGACAGAAAGTCCAGGCTAGCTGGCAATCCATTTGTATTCCTTCCTTGCCATTCATAGACTCTAGATACCAAGAACAAGAGTTTGAAATGCTTTAATCAACTTAAAATATTCTCTCCGGGCATAACAGAAATGCTTAAAAATAAACATCATAATCCCAAGTAAAGAAACACATTAATTATTATAATTACAATCTACTAAACAAGTGATAGATTGCCTCCCACTTTACTCTTGTATCACTAGCTTTTGAGTAGCCCCTCAAATTAAATACTTGTTTAAAAAAAGAAATCATTCCCATTCTAGTCATATATTTTAAATCTTTCTTAAGACAATCTTTGCGATGAAGTTTATTAACAAGATTACCCAATAAAGGAATCATTATGGGACTCCACAAAGGTTTAGTCACCTCTTTTCCCAAAGCAAAAAAAATAATGCATTGTTATCATCATAGACCAAATGAGCAGATTTTGTCATAGGTCATTATACTAACATACAAATTACCTAAACACAAAGAAGTCTCTAGTCCACATACTTTGGGGAAGGGGGAATAGAGGAAAAATCGTTATTTCCATGGGAATACACCAGCTATGCTTTCACACTGTCTATCTCCAACGTGATGTAACCATCGGCCCCAGCACAATGCTGTGGCCAGGACTGGGAGCGTACCGACATCCTCAGCAGTTCAACTTGGGCAGGCGTACTTACTAGGAAAAAAAAAAAACCACTCGCCAGTGCTTGGCCGTGGGCCAAGAAAGAGACACTGGTCTTTCCGTGCGCTTGTGTACTGGAAGACAGACTCTCAAATGCAGCTCTTTTAAAACATCGCGTGTATGAGGAATCTTTTTCAGTTTTTATAAAGTTATGTTCAGTCACTTAGTATTATAGTTATGTCCTCTGTCAGGCACCACGCAGCACCCCGACACAAGACGACCACTTTGACTCCTGGAATAGATCTTTCATACTGGACTTCTAAGTATGTTTTATTTTGGTATCCAGCAGGTCAAAATAAGCCTATGAAACAGCAGTTTGAGCATTCAACAACTAATAACACTCCTTTGTTGTCAGGTTAGTCCATCCAAATAACTTTAGCTCGACTAAATTTACTTAATCTCTAGGGCTCATGTAAAGAACAGGTGATAAATAAAATTCACCAGAGCAACAACAAAGGGGTAGGAACCAAGTGACACACGTGACACTCAACAGAAACCATATAACAAAGATAATTTTACTAAACACCTTTTGCTAATCATGCCGCAAAACAATTCGCTCCGTTTCCCACCTAACATTTAACTGCAGACATTGCTGAGGTCACCCTTCATCACTTCCTTTGCTTCCCCTCCAACAGCTTGGGGGAGTCCGCAGGCATCCCGCTCTGCACCCTGTCCGCGCTCATCCCTCTGCAGCAACGGGCAGGACACGGGCCTGTGTCAGGAGAACACTGCATACCACTATTTTGGGCTATTTCAGCAGGCAAACTATCAGTCTCCATAGGCATAATCTCAAAATTTAACACCATTAGAGCCTGTTCCTGTAAAAGTTGCATTTTGTTTCAATTATGAGCTTAAATTTAAGATAAAGTACAGTACTAAGGTTTAGCTTAGCAGATAACAGATTAACTTCTAGTCACACCAAAGAACTGTGAGGAAAGTTCCCTTAAAAATACGAAGGAGTTTTCCATGCTGTCTGAAAATCACTAGTGTGCAAAGTTTAAAAAAAAAAAAAAAAGGCCAACACTGTTTTCTTGTACAGCCATGCACTTTGAGGTCCATAGTTATTATAAAAATAACAGAAAGGTTCCAAATAGCCATTTCACCGAGAGCTGGGTCACATAATTCCTTACCAGAAAGCAAGGAAGAAAGTTCACTACAGGCATTTACCAGTCTCCTGATAACTTGGCAGCCACACATGCCGACTTAAAAATAAAGGGAGGGACACAAATAGAACCTTTTTTCTTTTAGTACTAAGACTTAGAGAATTAAGATAGCACCGAAAGATGTTGCAACACATGCAAGTTAAGACAGGATGACTTCTAACATTTGTAGGCAATAACGAAATGCAAACAAGGCTAGCAAAAAGACTTGCTCAATAGCTACAGAATTCGTTTGTAAAAGTTTTACGAGCTAAAGACCAAAAGAGAAAATCCCCTCAGCATGACGGAAGCCAGCAGACCTCCAGTTTTACAGTCGTTATCTTAAGATGGGAAAGGAGGGAAAAAAAAGTAGCAAAAGCTGGATCTTAACGTAGCCGCGCTTGAGAAATACAGACTAATTCATTGTGGCAACACCACCGCTTTGAAGTCAGCGACACGACTCTTCAAAAGTCTGAAACACACCAGCTACTGCAGGTTGCCTGATTTTCGTTTAGCACGAAATGAGAACGTCTTCAGGAAACAGATGTGGAGGGTTTTTACGTGGAACTTTTTCTTCTCTAGACCCCTCGGCGGCTTTGTGACCCGCACAGACAACTCAAACACAGCACTTCTGCAAAGAGCAGTCAAAAAAAGAGAACGGCAGAACTTCTGAAATTTCACGGGACAAAACCTCAGGTGCGAGACGTCAAAGCAAAACACCAAACCTTCATCTCTCTACACTGTATTTATCATCACCATTATTTGCATAAACCGCAGACTGATAAGGCCGTTCAGAAGCCCCAGCAGTGCAAAGTTTGTGCCGTGTCAGAGAGCCTGCCGACCGCAGGCAATCACGCTTCGCTTCCCGGTAGAAGGGTCTCAGCAGGCAGGGCCCCCCAGGAGGGGGAGGAGATGCCGCCCAGCCCGTGTGCCCGGCCCGGCACCGCCACCGCG
>NW_009613635.1:0-14138 GCF_000690535.1 Cariama cristata
GGAGGGCTGGTGAGGGCTGTCCATCACGGCCCTTCCCTGGCCTCACTGCCGTTAGACACCAAAGGGACATTCCCATGTGCCAAAGAAACTCCAAACCCCTTCCTACCCCATCCTGTTCCCCGCAGCACCCTCTCTCCCATCCCTTAGCTTGACCCCACCAACATGTCCGGGGACATGCCCCATCCTCCCACCGAAGCCCCCAACCACCCTCTACGCTGGCATGGGTGCCCTCCCGAGATATTCCCATCGATAGCTCTGGCACGTAGGGGAGCTGGTGCAAGACTCTCCCACATAGCACATCTATCTACCAGGGGAGGTCAGCTGGGGGCTCAAGGAGCAGGCAAACCCCACAGAGCTGAGCTTTCTCTTTTCCCCACCCAAAAACCAAAGCCATGAGCTCAGCGTTCAGGAGGTGAGAGCACGCACAGAGATAATCACAGGGGTCTTTCTGCTTGCTGCTGAGCGTCACTTAGGAAGGCTCCTCTTCTGACCCCCGCCCCCTCGCAGCAGAGAGAGGAGAAACTTCTTGGCTGGCTGGAGGCAGAGGCGAGGTTGTCCGGTTACCAAATTCTGCAGTTCAAGCCCTAAAAATCCCTTCCTTTCCCCCCGCCTCAGAACAAGGAGACTCCCACGCTGCAGCCATTCGGTCTCTGCCACCTTTCTGCCATCCTCGCTCCCTCTCCCTATTCCCCACACGTGCACCCTTCTTTCCATCATGCCCCTTCCCAGGGGTACGCGTGGAGGACAGCTAATGCCCCTCACCGAGCGGCCCTGGGCGACACGGCCGCCCTGGAACGAGCTGCCCCCCACGCTGCCCTGCGTGCAATTTGGCCCTCACAGAAGCGCCTTTGTGCCGTGGCCTGGAGCTGAGATGCTCGAGGGTTGAGGTCACCAGAGGGACCCTCACAGGACCCCCCTTGTTCTCCAGGACAGGAGGGGTTGTGCAGTGGGGGGAGATGCTGGGCCATGGCCGCAAGGCTCCTCTCCCACGCAGCTCACCCACCGCCCGGCTGCTTCTGGCAGGGAGCTCTTCAGAGCAGAATAAAGAGGCTCCGGCGTGCACACGTGTTGTTCAGGGGAGTGCCGCTCACAGTCAGGCCATCGAGGTTATGGGCAAGCCCATCTCTTCCAGCCTCACCAGGTGGCTGCCTCGTGCCGGCTGGCAGCGGCAAGACAGGGTAGGCAGCAGCTTCAAGGAGTCCCCAGCTTTGGCCACTGGCACCCAGCGGGATCAGCCTTACCACCCCTGCACCCTCCAGAACAGGGACCCTGGCTCTCAGGATGAGCTCCACCCGGCCCTTCGCTTCCCGGACCGTAACACAAGCTCCAGACCAAAGACCCACATTTGTGGAATATCCTTTCTGCCTCTACTCTGTATCCTATGCACTTATCATTGTCCTTATTAAAATAGTTTTGATACTAATTTCTCCTCTGGTGCCTCCCCTCAGCTGCAGCAACCTTATCATCTTCCTTACTATGTCCGTCGGTGCCCCAGCCACAAAATCCCAACCTCCTCACTCTCAGCAGGATTTTCTAGCACCTCTGGGATCCCTGGATTAACTAGCTCAGTACTTTCCCGCTCACCATGGCTAACACACAAAGCAACCTCCTATCCACCCGGCCCCACGTAGCACGCAGGAGGGTGCAAAGGTTCCTCTCCAGCCCAACAATAATTCATTTGCAGCCTGAAGTAGATCGATACCTTTCCCAAAGCTGGCTTGGCTACAGCCCTTCCAGCCCATCAGACATCCTCTGCCTGTTTGCTCCGGCAGCAGCAAGTCCCACGGGTTGGGCAGTGAGGAGGTGGAGAGGGAGGGCAGGGGCACGGTCACCTTGCCTTGGACTGGGCTCTCCGTGAGATACTCTTCTACTCTGCACTCCTGCCACCCAGCGTAAAGTGCCCCAACGTTTGCTGTCACACATCAGTCTCACTTAAGGCTGGCGAGACACTTTTTAATTAGAACAGCAGCATCTGATAATGAGCACTAATTGCCTGTAGTCCCATGCGAGGGACACAGACTGGGAGGCGCTGAGCCACATAACCCAGCCCAAATCCCATCCACCCTCCCTACTGCCTTCCCCTGCCTCCCTTCTGCTGAGTAGGGTTGGGTGTGGAAATGTCGGAGTAATGGGTAACCCAGCTGGAATGTGCCAGGTGATAAGTGAGGTGATAAGGGGGAAAGCTGGAGGATACAACTCCTTATCGATGGCAGGAATGTTGGCTCAGGGGCACACCTGTGGTGCCTTCCCCATGCCACCTGGTACCACTTCTGCGGGAGGGCAAGGAACCCCTTCCTCCTGCCTGCGAGAGCAGCCAAGAGGAACCTGTCAAACCCATGCCCTGAGGTTCCCAAACCTAACATTTAATTATGCACTTTTGTGGCACCCAATGCCACATCGAAAGCCACATCGTCCATGCTTTTCTTCCCCTTCTTGCCTCTCTTCCTCCCAAAAACTCAAGTGCAGGAAGAAATGGTGCATTGTGAAGAGATTACACAACCATTCCCGGAGCAATCACATAATGTCCTCCTCCTCCTCCTGAACCCCACCTACAGCCTGCTTTGCCCTACCTACATTATCCGTTCAACCCCACATCCTGGTCTGACCTGGAAAAGCACCTGGTGTTATCTGGGAGCTATTTCCATCCAGAAAGGGCTCCTTTCCTGTTGGTGGAAAAACCTTGGGCTTTGTCAGTGTCTCGCACAGAGCCAGAGATCTCACAGAAGCCAAAGCAGCTGGAGCAAGCATTCTCCCACTGCTTGGGTTTTTATTAGAGCTAGGAAGTGGCACCCATCAGTCCAGCTTGAAGGAGATGACCCTGAAGCCTCCCTTGACGCTCATGTAGCTGATCTTGTCATAGGAGTGCCGGTTGGGGAACACCACTTCGTGCCCATCCGGTAATTTCACTTGGAATCTGTCTGCCAGCATTTCAATGATGATCTGGGAGAAGAGAGGGGAGGAAGGGCAGGAATTGGGGATGAGGAGAAGATTAGGAGGTGAGCATCCAGGCAAAAGGCCTGACTGTTACATGTGAGGGTCAGACCTGGTCCCTATAGCCTTAAGCAAGATGCTGGGGGTTAAGCTGAGGGTAGTGCGAGCAGTTGATATCAAGGGTCTGAGCTGGTATCCAGACTACAACCTGGGGACAGGATCTCTCCTGGGGCTGTTTCAGCTGCTCAGATTGTAAACTCAGAGCAGTTAAACCCAATATGCACCACACGGCTTAGATCTGCTCTGAAAAGGGCAGAATAAACCTGACACCCCAATGCCCAAAGCAGCTCACCGGCACCTGGAAAAAGGAGCTTCGCTGATAAACATGCACAAGCAGACAGGACAAAAGCGCATCACTGATCACTGCAAATTAAAAGGATTGTTCCCCAAAGCCGTCACCTTGCCACCCCTTCCCCAAGAGCCAGCCACGATTGAGGAAACAAGCTTCCTCTCCACAGCAACAGGAACAGGACTGTTCCTAAATGCAGCTCTGTTAGCATCTAGGGACATCAGATGGGATGAGACAGTAACTAGGAGTATCCCCGGCAGGAGACGAGAGAGGACAGTTTGGCAGCGTGGATCCAGGAGTAGTGAGGACAGGAGAGACGAGGGAGAGGGTTTTGGACATTGCTCCAAACTCCGGATTGCCTTAAAGCCTGTGTTTGCATAGGAAGGAATTAGAGAGAGAAATAAGGTAGAGAGCAGCAAGATCCTGCTTCTTGGAGACCCTCTTTACCTTCATACATGCCCCTGGTGGACTCACCTGCTCGGCAGGTATGGGAGGCATGAAGCACTTACAAAGGCTAAGACAGATGGGGCTCATGCAAAGTTCCCAGAGGAAGCATTGGGGTTTTGAAGGAGGAGTGGAAATGGCAATCAGGACCAAAAACCCAGAGGATGAGGTGCTGTTGGGAGGGAGCAGAAGGCATTGGATGGGACTGGGAGGACTAGGGTACAGGGATCTGCTAACTAGGGGCTTCCTCCCACCACACACACTCCCCACAACCCCATGCCAGCACAGATCCCTCACCTTGACAATGGAGCCCTTGGAGAAACAGAAGTGGCCATCGCGGTGCTCTTCCTGCCAGGCATTGGAGCACCTGGAGTTGCAGACGATGACGGACTCATTGAAGCGGGGACTGAAGTGAAACGCCAGATCTGCGGCGCCGCAGCCGAGATTGATGCTGAAGCTGTGGGCGAACAGGAGGAAGGTCAGCCGCATGGGCAGGACAGCATCTTGGAAGACCTGAGATCCAACACATGGATCTGCACCCAATTCCTCCATCAGCATTGCAGGTGCTTAATGCCTCCTGCTTCCTCATTCTGCTTGGGAACAAAGGGAGTTTGCACAGTGGTGGCATAGGGGCTCCCCTAACACTGAGCTATGCTCATGCTTTTTATACCTGGCAACCTTGGAAAACCACCTCTCTCTACAGCCCATCTTCAGTCCTGGCAAGTCAAGGTGGTTTCTTTGTACTTACTTGTCAGCATCATCAGGTATATTGCCTTTGACCTTCAGGGTGTTCCCAATCTTCATATCCAGGTTGAAGACTTCAAATCTTTCCTAAGGCAAAGAGACAAATAGTCTGTAGGGCTCCTTCAGCCATTCCTCCCCTGCCACTGCAAGTGAGAAGATGCTGCTTGGAGAAGTTGCCCCAGCCAGGAGAATGTCAACTGCTCTCAGCTGGTGTTCCTCTCATGGCCAAAACTCCTCCGTGCTGGAGGTCTTGCATGGACTTCTCACTCAGTGAGGGAAGAATGGGCTGAGAGAAGCCAGCAAGCAAGAAAAGATATCAGAGAGAGAGGAGATGAAAACAGGGTTTTCCTCAGCAGGAGACCAGGACAGCAGAGGTATAAAGAGGGTTAAAGCAGAGGGGCAAAACCCAGGGTTTGGTGGGCAGCATTGCCTGCAGGCCAAGAAATGCAAGCGGTGAGAGGGGAGGGGGCTGTGGCTTGCCGGTCCCTCGCTTAGCCTTGCTGAGCTGAGGACCCTGGGTGTCAGAGGACAGGAGCAGGAACCCTTACAGCCATCTTCCTCAGAAGGCAGAGTAACCAGGCAGGGAGCCACCAGGAGTTTAGCTCAGAAATGCTTCACATGGAGGACCTTTCATCCCCAGACTTCTTTGTGGATTACACATTAACAGCACCTCCGCCTCTGCCCAGCCCCACCAACTGCTATTAAGCCAGGAGACTTTGATCCAAAGCAATAACTTCCTTATGCACACTGCCTCTCCTTAGGGACTTCAGGAGATTTAAGCAATTCCCAGCCTCCTTGGTGGGCTCCCAGTGGAGGGACCACCACACACAGCCCTTAGGGGTGCTACTGCAGCCACCACATAGGACAAGCGTCTTCCCAGCTGGCCATGGAGGTGTGACCACCACGTTCATTTCTTTTCTGCATGTAACAGGTCAGCCAAAAGAAGCACTCCAGCTCCTTCCTTTTGTGGCAGCGGTCAGTCCCCACAATGCACACCAGAACACCAAAATGGTCCCCACGGTGCTCTGAGGAAGGGCTCCAAGGGGCTCAGAGCAGAAGGCAGCCAGCACATCCCCTCTAGATGACACAAACTATGACCAGTCCTTTGCAGGAGTGACATGAGGGCCATTCCAGCTCCTTCTCTTTTCCTGGCTCTAGATTCAGCCCCAGCTGCGTGGATTGCACTAGCAATATGTGGGAGCTCTCTGCAGCCTCCCATCCAAGCTTCATCAAGACCCAAACCTTTAAGCTTGAGAAGCCATGCACAGCAAGTTCAATAGCCCCATCCCCCTTAACCCTGAGACATGAGAAAGTTGTCCTCACAGGGGAGCATCACCCGTGCTGTCTCCTTCCCAAGTGAGAGCTACGAGTCAGTAGAGAGCGTCCCAGATTTGGCTGAACAAATTGGTGGTGTTTTGCCAGACTCCAGAAGTCAGTGGGAAAGCAAGACAGAGGAGGAGGCCAAGACAGATCCTAAACTCAGTCAGAAAAATCCTGTCCTACACGGCTGGCCAAGGTGACACAGGAATGCTGTGGCAGAGACAAGACCCAGGTCCCAAGCCAGCAATGGAGAAGAACCTTCCCCCCACTTCCCACACAGAAACATCACTCTCACTGGTATTTATCCACCGATCCCACTGGCACAGCATGAGGCGGCCCAGGAAGGAGAGCAGCACGTGTCTGAGGGATGGGGAAAACTACCCGCGCAGAGAATTATGTGCGGAGCTGCAAGTACCACGGATGTGAGAATACGCAGAGAGGGAGACAGGCAGGAAAGAGGTACAAGCTGCTCAGAGAGGGGCCGTGCGATTTTATCGAGATAACATTATCCCCCCCCCTACAATGCTCAGCAGGGGCGTTCACCCCCCTTTTATTTGCCAGTGGGAACAATAGTGGGAAACTAGGCAGCAACTCTGCCAGCACCAGTGACTTCCTTCGTCTGCAGAGCTGAGTCTCCTCGTGGTCAGACACCAGCCCTGTGCAGATGGCCTCTCTCACGCAGGGGTATGTTCTCCCCACATAGGAAGGGGCTGAGACTTCAGGGACCCCAAAAGAGTCGAAATCCTCCAGTGCAATGGGAGGTGGTGATTGGGATGATAAAAGGAGAGTGAAAGGGGCGGGTTGATACTTCCCTCCAAACACTGCAAAGCAGAAAGCCTGGGGAAACAGTGGTACGATGGGAACGTAAATCCCAAAGAAAGAGGAAATCCGGCTAAAGGGCATCTGCAAAGGACGTGGAGGGTCTGTGCAGTGAGGAAAACATAAGTAATGGTTGCGGAAGCTGGTAGCCACCAGTGCAAGGGATCCAGGAACCCTTCACCCCCAGAGGAATGATCCTATAATAGGGTACTTGCCTGGGAGTGCCTCTCCAGGGCCCCACATAGATGTTCATCCTGGCCAGAGGGCAGCTGGTCTGCACTGGTGTGGGACACCCATGTTCACACCACTGGCACTGGAGGAGGCTTTGCTGTATTCCCAGAGGGTGCCTTGGGACAGCAGAGACCCGACAAGCAGTCACTGGTGCGAGGGTGGGGGTGGTGCCCAACTCGAGGGCCAGGCGAGCTTCCAACAGGGAGCAGGCAGGCCTGCAATTTTGGATGGAGAAAACCTAAAAAATCATATTTTAAGGAGGGAAGAGATCAATGCAACCACACCAGCTTTCAGCCAGAAGGGTGGCAGGGCAGATCCTCTGCAGAGTGCTTTCACTCCATGAAACGCGGCAGCTCCATTTGCAGAGGTCCTATAAGGAAGGGTTTGGAGTTAACAGTCCTTTCCAGCCTTCCCACTTAGTCCTGGGAAGATCTCAGGCCAGTCCTTTCCAGCCTTCCCGCTTAGTCCTGGGAAGATCTCAGGCCACCGGGAGCACCCATGGGATCTCAGGACCCTCAGGGTGGCTCCAGACAGCAGCACCTCATGTACCATAGCCTGGAGCAGCCACCTCTACCACAGGGCACCCACACAGCCATTGAGAACAGACTGAATGCCACCCTCCCCAGCAGGCTGCCAAGATCCTCGGCAGCATCATTGCTAGCAGCAGTATTTATTTTGTTTTCTTAGGCAGGAGATAAGCCAGCTAGGTGTGAAGCTCTGAGGAAAACCACAGGCTTCTCCACTTCCCAGCCAAGCCCTCCCAAGCCCAACCACCCCAGCTGTGAAGGTTTCTCAGGGCCTTTTGTGGCAAGGGCAGCCCCCAAAATCCACACCCACACACCAAAAGAGTCCCCACCATCCCTCCCAACAGTGATCTGAGGAAGCGCTCCAAGGGGCTTGGAGGAGAAGGCAGCCAACATTTCCTCTCTAAACGACATAAGTTTTGAACAGTCCCTTGCAGGAGTGACATGGGTCATCACCAGACGTGATGCTCAGCCCAGATGGAAAGAGGGAGAGATGGGAAGGCACGGTGGCCATGCCGGGTGGGTGGATGCATGTGCAGCTGCCCCCACATCAAACCGAGTTCTGCAAGAAGAGGCACGAGATCCCCTTAGCACCCTCACAGAAGGCTGCGGTTTCAGCTCAGTGCTAATTAGACACCAAAGAAGTGGCACCGGAGGAGGACGCTGCAGAGGGGAAAAGGTGCCTGTCCCGTTTTGCACCAGGGAGCCTGTGCTGTGGACCGGGCATCAGCGTCTGCTCAAGGCAAAGGGAGCTGGAGAGACCAACCATGCATTCTTTCTCAGAGTAGCAGCTGCTCACTCTGCTATTATTTCCTACTGCTTCATATAATTTGTACTCCACAGCAAGCTATTGTCCCTTTCCACTGGCTATTTATTTCCTTGAATAGCCTCTGGGGAAGGATTTCAGTGCAGGAGTAAAGAAAAAAGAAAAACTCCACACAATAAATATCAAGCGGTGACCTGATTTAAACCGTGTTCTCTGACCTCATCTGGGCTCTGGTTGCAGTTCCTCCCAGCAGTTGCGATTAAGCCACGTTTCTGCCTCAGTTTCCCCCTTTTAGGAAGCCTAGGGAGGAATGCCCCCTGCCTTAGAGGGCTGTGGGGTGGATTTCAAGAAGCTGAAGGATTTTTGGAAGCCAGGGCTCAGGATGCAACTGAGAAGAGGCTTCCACCACTTCCTGATGGAGATGCTCAGTCCTCCACCTACCAGTCACAGAAATTCCCAGATAGGTTTGACAGGCCTGGTTTCCCTTTTAGTTGAGAGGTGTTGGTTTGCTTCTCGGCAGATAGTGCTGCAACCTTCACCCAACCAATCCCTAAGTTCTGAAAGCCAGCCAGCTTCCTAAAGGAGGAGAACCGAGAGAACAAAATGTACTTACCCCAGCCAAACATTGAGGTAAGCAAGAGACTGGATAAGCAGGTCTGTGGATCTGGAGGGTGTGTACAGGAGAGGATTGTCCAGGAGATGCAGGAGAAGCCAAGGCAGTGATGAGCACAAGGAAACCAGTGCCTACGAGCACTAACCTCCTGCCTAAGAGGTTAACCAGAATGGGACGGCTCCTCTAGAGAAGGCACTGAAGTCTCTGCATTCAGACGAACTAAAATGGGAAAGAACAAAGGACTGGAAGTGAATCTCCTGGCACCCCTCATGCCCCAGCTCCCTGACAGTGCATCATCTGGAGCCCCTGTGGGAAGTATGGAAGTAGCATCCATGCTCTGAACCTGGGGGCAAGGGACTAGAGGCCATCAGCGTTCAGTAAGTTCCCCACCAGCATCACCCCCCCTCAGCTGTAGGGTGCAATTTCTCTTCCTTAGGATGTGGGGAATAAGGAGGAGGAAGGACAAAGCTAGCTGAAGAGCTAAAATGTGGAAAAAAACACCCACCTTTCTTCAGGGCTGAGGGCAGCAGTGAAGGAGGGAACATGCACCAAGCAGTGGGGCAGATCAAGAGCACAGGAGAGGGGTGTAGCCTCAGACTCCAGCTCTCTCCCTACCCTGTCAGAAAGGCAGTGGTGCCACAATGATTGGCATCTCCCATCTCCATGGGGAGCTCAAATGCACTCTGATGGATGGTTTCCATCCCCACAGCCAAGTTATGTCCTTCTACCTTTGCAAGG
Organism: Cariama cristata; assembly: GCF_000690535.1. NCBI lineage: Eukaryota > Metazoa > Chordata > Aves > Cariamiformes > Cariamidae > Cariama > Cariama cristata. Next base: position 9,480 of record NW_009613635.1, read on the forward strand.
GACATCTCTCTTGAGCAGCTCTGAAGTCTGTGGCAATATTTTTGTGTGGTACAAGTTGTGCACGGGGAGGGGAGCGAAGCGGTTTGTGTGCAAGGAAGCTGGCTCATAAGGCATCAGGGCCATTTTATCAAGCCAAGCAGCCAGATAAGTCACATCTTATGGGTTCCCAGCTTGCCTGAGGGCAGGAGAACGAACCGAACTGGCAAAGGGTGGGGAAGAGAGGTCAGAGGACTGATTACATGCCACCCGGTTCCATTTCCAGCCTTCATTTCTCCAATTCTTTCCCTCATGGGGACATGCCAGGAATGTGGGTTGTGGGAAAGGTTTTCAAAAACACGCCTGGAGATAAAAATGCACTTGTGTTGAAAGCTTCCCTATTGGCAAAGAGAAGATGCATAGAAGGCTCATGGCTTTCCCCTCTCCCGGACTTTTGGGATCTCCCAGCTTTACCCAGCTTTATTAGCTTAATGGGAAAAGGATCTTCCAAAGAGCTCTCCACAAAGGATCAGCTTCATCAAGTCCTATGCTCCATTTGCATCTTGCACTACAAGATTAAGATCTCCAACAGCTTTATCTTACCATTGAGTAAGGAAGATGGCAGCCCCTTCATCTTGCACATGAGGAAACTGAGGCACAGACACCCAAGTTCACAGACAAAACCAACTCTTCTTATTCGGATTCTCATCTTAAAGCTTCCATGGCCAGATTAAAAAAAAATATATATATATATCTAGTTTTGCAAATTTGTGCAAGAAACTAAAAGGAAGCTGTGCTCCCCTGGCTAATGCAGCTGGAGTATCAGAGATGCTGATCTTTCACCACACCATCTACTATCAGTAGGAGGTACTGAGGCATTCAGTGCTTTTGAAAAAAATTAGCCCTTGGGTGGATCCAATTAAGTCTGAAAACCAGGGGCATTCAATGAACAGACGCCTTCCACCAGTGGAAGCCAGGGGACTTCCGAGATGCCCAAAGCCCAACTCCCTGACTTCAAGGGGATCATTTCCCACAAGAAAGACAGCATGAGGCCAGCTGGCTGGAACTCGAATAAGCGAAAAAGAAATGTAGCATTGCGCCATACACAAAAGGCCCATGGGGACCTCCCTCCATTGAGCTCCAAGCAGCCATTCCGGATTCAACCCCACAGGACAGCAAGGGCACGCAGCGAGAGTGACGGCCGAGTCCCCATGCACAGTGGTCCATCCCACACAGGGAGAACAAGGCTGCTGGCACTGCGTGACTTGCTTCAAGTGTGTTTCTCATGGGCTCCAGCGCTGAGCCCAGGCGGGTTGGACAACTCTGAGGACTTGCAGGAATCCTTCAGACAAGCAGAATCCGTCTGAGTCACACGCACAAGGCGCCATGCCAAGGGTGGCTCATCCACTGGAAAAAAAAAAAAAAAAGAAAGAGAAAGAAATGCTAAGGGAGAAATAGCAAGTTTTGAAAAGCCACAAGAATTAACAGCTCATGTGCTGGAAAGAAGGGGAGCAAAAAAAAAAAAGGTCTGCTCTCCCATGTTCAAGTCACTAAAGCCAAGTATCCCTCATTCCTGCCAGGAAGCAGCAAGCCACCTCACCACACATCAGCTTTGAGATGGTCTGAAGGGGCAAACCCACCCTGGATCTAAGGCCATGGCTGAGGTCTGCAGAGGAAGGGGTTGTCAAGTCAAAACTATCTGTTGCTCCAAAATCAGTCTGAATAAACTCACTTTGATGGCCCTGCAAAATGAAATGGTAAAAACCAAACCAGATGGAAATGGGAAAGAAAAGCTGCCAAAAAAAAGGGAATCCAAATCCCAAAATGACTGACTCAGTGCGGGAAATGGGCATCTAAAGAGGGAACTGCAGGCATCTGAAGGAGACCTAAGAAAAGACCAGGCCCACACAACCGACTCTCCCTGTTCCTCTCCTCCCCCTTCCGAGAGGGAAGGGCACCGGAAATACATGAACCCAGGGACCTTCAGAGCGTGCCGCATGGAAAAGAGCTGAGCCTGACCTGCTGCGGGAGCTCCAAGGACAACCAAAGTGCAGGGGAGCTCCCGTCCCAACTCTCACTGACACAAGGAGTGCTAAATTACTTTTTCCCTGCTTCCTAGTGAGAAGCTACAGCCACAGCCTTGCTTAGAGTTGCCACCAGGTGAAGGAGCTTTTGAAGCCAGCACCTGAGCCTGCTGGGTCATGGCACTGCCCAGAGATGTTTCATCTCCACACGCCACTGCTGGGACACCTCATCTCCCTTTCCAGCAGTATACTGGGCACTAAGGGACTCCCTGTACATTTGAGAACACCTTGTTTTGCCAAGCAGTTCCATATGGACATCCTGTCCCTCCTCTGGACTGCTCCTGTATCCGACCCATCCCACATACCCAGTAGCACATAAGCCCTCACTTGACCACAGTGAGTGTTTATTTTGCATTCCCAGCAGTCATGCTAGGCTGTTGGTTCTCTCTGGCTTTCTTTCCCTTCCCTCCAGTTTGTGCCTCTTCCCGCTTTCCTTATTTTCCCCACCACTGCCAACACTGGCCCCTGGGCCAGAACCTGGCTGTGGCTCTCTGGATGCCCCCAGGTTTCTTTGCACTGCTCCCCCCGAGAACACCCTAGCAGCGAAGTAGACACCCAGCTTTAATTGCAGGCAGATTCCTGGATGGAGAATGCTTGCTCCCCAAACTAAATGCTTTGAACACAACTCACACCAGACAAATCTTATCATCTCACAGGCTGAATAGCCCCAAACACGTTACCGTTCATCTTACCATTCATCGCAACAGACAGACTTGCCAAACCAGGAGATCCGATAAGAACAATGTGAAGAGGACGAGTAGCTGCAATTGCCAGGCAAGTTCCCATCCGCACGCAGATAGCTTATCTCTTCTGTCAAGATGGGACACGCATCAATGTCCGCTGCACAACAGCAGGGAAAAGCTAGTGGAGACCTGCTCTCTGGTCCTGAACATGCACGTAGCACTCCTTACAACACTGTCCCTGAGGAATATCTCTATTACTCATTCGGTCTCATTAGGAAAGGGGTGGAAATCTTTCCTGAACGGCTCTGGCAGAGATGCAGCTCCCCAGGGACCTGGCTCAGGATGAGCTAAAGAGTGCCTAGTTGCCTGCTCTGGACACCAGCAAGCTTCTGGCTGCAGGAGCTGCAGGATGGCTGGAGGGAAGAGGTCTCATAGCCCTCTCTTAAGCCACACCACAATACTGCTGATTTTAACCCCATCAACTCCCAGCACGCACCCTCCTCCTGAAATTCAGCCAGAGCACTGCTACGGGGAGGCGAGCTACTCAAGAAGCAAAGTTACTCTGTGCGAGGAGGGAGGTGGAAAGAGGAGCAGCCTCTGCTGGGAGCATCTCCTCCTTCGGCACAGAGGAGGAGGGACTTGGGCTGCAAATCGGAGACAGCAAAGGCACAATGTGTTTGTGGTGAGACCCAGAACATAGACACTGCCTTCAAAATGCTCGCTAGGCTGAGGGGAAGAGCAGCGTATCACTTGAACGCAGCTCCTCCAAGCAGAGGCCGTCTGGATGCACCCAGCGGTGGGTGCCTGATCTTTCTCCTGGCCGGGGGGAATCGTCTGTCAGCAGCACATTAAATGGGGGATACACGAGCTCTGCTCCCCCGAGTGAGTTCCCAAACCTGATGTAGTTTGGGATGCTGCAGAAAACAGGACAGGGGTGTGCATGCATGGGAAGCCCTTGCAGAAGAATCGTGTGATCCGTGGCAACATGATGGGCTCCTTATTCTGCCTGCCCGAGGCAGGAGAGCCAGAGGGGCAAATTCAACGAGTCTGAGTGCCCAGGCCTGTCTGATCCCCCATGTCCAGCAGCTGGCCCCCACACCCCATGACCTCATGCGCTCAGGCAACATTTCCTCATAGCATCTCTCCCACCCCACAAGGCAGGAGGTCAAACACGGCCAGGGATCCATAGCACGGGGTGTAGGACACTGAGTCACAACCCTGTGTTCAGCCGTGCCCAGCAGACAGAGCGTTTCCCAGTTTCAGTCTGGCGCATGCACTCCCACCCCACACACAAACCTACAACCTGTTGCGTGACATTTCCCATCTTCGGAGAGGGAAAAAGTGGAAAATTAGGGGGTAATTACACAGGCTGCAGGGGACTGCCCTTCAAAAGCCTGCCTTCAGAGGGACCTGGGCTTACAGGGTGTAGCCGTTTCGCTCTTGGCCCCAAAAAGCAAGGAGCAGGGCACAGCTCCCACTGATGGGGTTAAATGCTAGGTGACACCAAGGCTCTGTCGGGAACAGTCCCCAGCCTGCCCTGTCCCCGAGCCATGCCTCGGTGCTGCGGCACTGCAAGCTGGCACAGCCCAAAACCACGCTAGGGAGGGTGCCAACAACGGCACAGCGTCAGCCGTCATCCCAAAGCAGTGCTCAGCCCTGGTCCTGCTCCTGTTGCGTTTACTAAGACAGATGAAGCCAGAGGGACCAGAAAGGAACCTACAGAGGCCAGGTTCACCCTCAGGAAACCTGCATACGCAGACTCTGTCTCCCTCCTCCTCCTGGGTCACAGTTTTCTTTTTATTCCTAACCCCACGTCGGCCATGCCCCAGCACTGGGTTCACTCCGCCCTACTGCTCCTGGCCAGCACCAAAAGCGGGGCTGAAGCTGGCTGCAGTGCCAAGCGGCAGAGGCTGGGG
>NW_009613635.1:14151-18093 GCF_000690535.1 Cariama cristata
GGCTGCCTCCTCCTGCCATTCACAGTCCGGACTTATGCCAGGGCTAAAGTTTCCTAGGGAACCTGAGGCAGCTGCAGCCAAAGCAGGATCACTGGCAATGCAGGATTTTCAAGCCCGGGCCAAAACCCATCTATTCAAGCTTACCAGCTGCCAAACTTGAGCCAGCTGCACAGCCGAGAGCATGTGCATTCGGCACTGGGGCACCCCGCAGCGGGAATGCCTCCTCCCTGTGCTGCTTTGTAAAAGAGAAGCTGCACACGGCTGCGTCTCTGAGCTCCCCAGGCGGTTGCTACACTAAACATCCGCGGCAAATGCTTTACTAAGTCACACTTCGTTGTCACTGCAATGCAGGGATGTATTCATCATCCAGGCTTGGGGATTTGGCGCAGCTGGGCTCCCTGATTTGCTCCAGGATGCCTAGTTTTGTGTCACCAATCTCTGCTCGGATGCCTGTGAAAAACGCCTTTGCAATAGGATTTTCCTCCTTCTCCTTCTCCCTCCTGCTGTTCTTTAGAGCCAAACTGTATCTCAGCAAAATCCAGGCTCTTAAACCGTTTTCCCCCCCCCCAATACGTGTGCTTTCTAATGATGCCCCTTCCATCTGCTAGCGATAACACAGAAAATCAGGGCTAGAGCAAGAACTGGTGAATCTGTTCACCTCTTCAAGCGCCTCTCTCAACACCTGAATCCCGAGTGCTCTGTATCAGTAGCGGATCTGTTCCAGTCTGGAGCTGATTTCATCAGCAGTGCAGTGAATGACTTCATCGAGGCTCCCCCTTGCGGGCTCGAGGCCTTAGATGCTCGCTTCAACTTCATAAATTTAAGCGCCGCTCTCTAACCTGGCAGATCTTCCTCTCCCTGTTCTGATTTTGGCTTTCCCCAGATACATAACCTAGCAGCCCCCAAGCCATGGCTATGACTAGGGCTTCTGTCCTCTCAGGTTGGTTTTTTTCCTGTCTTTGCCTCCTGCCGATACTGTTCCTCGGCAGCAACAGTGTTCCCATGTTCTCAGAGCATCCCCTGACTGTTCCAGACTCTCTTGGGAAGAGGCCATCGGCACCAGCAAATCCAGCTGAGCCTTCCCCAGGGAATAACGAGGCACTGCCACTCCTTATACGGGCCAGGAGGGCACTGCCGCCTGCTCGGTCAGGGATCCAGACATCCCTCGAGTTGCCCAGTCTGGTAGGAGAGCTTGAACACAAGGAAGCAGCAAGCTGCAGAGCTCACCTCTAACTCTGGTATTTGCTTCTCTCACTTGTCTCACTGAGTCAGTTGCTCTAATGACAGAACCAATGTCGAAAGGAAATTTAGTACACATAGGTCAAGGCAATTCCCCAAAGGAAGCAAATGCAATTATCCCTATGCTAACAACCAGGGAAACTGAGGCAGCGAGCATAGCTGTGCATTTCCTTGAGTCTTGCTCCGAGACGTACTTAATTGCAGAGATCTAGCCAGCAGGTTTTCTGATCCCTTATCCAGCATCCTGTTTCCTCATTCTGCTCCTGTAGTTGCAGAAGGATGTCTTTGATCATCGGGGACAGGTCTTCCTACAGCGAAAGGGGAAAGGCTGAAAGAAATGGAAGGGAGCAATCCTGGTGGATGACTGCATACCACAAGAAAGTGCTGCATATGAAAGGGAAGGAGACATTTCCTATTAGATTAAAGGAGCTCAAACCTGCTCTCCCTCTAGAGAAGTATGCAACTCTATACTTGCCTCTCTAATTGCAACCCTCCGCTGGGAAAGGTGCTTAGAAGTATTGCAAAAGGCAGGAGATTAGCCAAGGTCAGGGAATAGCAGGGCTGCAAATCCAGAGGATTGCGTAAGAGGTGCATAGTCCAAGGTGATGTCAGGAGAGGTGCTGCCAGCCCTGTTCCAAGAGAAAGTAGCAGAGGTAAAACTGAGCCAAAACCCCAGGAACTGGCTGCTGCAGTCAGCCGGAGCAGGAAAACAAGAAAAGGGAACAAAAGACCACAATATTGAGCTTCAGGAAAGTGAAAGGTCTCCAGTAAAACATCATGGGCCAGAGCCGATGACCCAGCAGGAAGCACACAAAAGCTCTCGCTGCTGCACACAAGCGCATCTGAAAAACATCGCAGCGTTTGCATGAACACACAAGGCAGAGAAACCAAACAAATGCTGGGACAGAGCAAGGGTGACAGGGCAGTTCTGGCTGGCTGAAGACAACCTGGTGGGTGGAAAACTCTTCTCCCAGGCGACCCGGTCACTCCTGCAAGGCCACCTTCTCCTCCTGACCGAGCGGGACTTTGCCTGTCTTGCGATTCGCCCTGACTGTACAGGCAGCATGAAGATTTGCTAAGCCCAGGTTGATCAAGCAGGAGCTCTCCTGCCTGCTGCTGCCCTCTGTGGGATAGCCTGTTGTGGGGCCTGCCAAATTCGGGGTCCCACACCCCTCTGCCAGCACAAGTGTGCCTTTCGCCGGCACACCAACTACCCAGGCCTCTGGCTTGCACGTAATCACTTTCCTCTGCAACTGGCTATGAGCTAATTATAGCTCCTGCACTTTCATTCTGGAGCGGTGTTAATTACAACACAGAGCGTCTCACTCCATCCAAACCTAGTTCGGGATTCCAGCCGTTGGTAAAAATAAATTGAGGGACAGGAGAAAGGTTTTTCCTCACATGTCACTTAGCCACTGTTAGATCTCTTTTTTTCGTTTGCCCTTGTTATACAGATAGCAGATGTAACCAAAGAGAAAAGCAACTCCTAAATCTATGAGAAATAAAAGCAAGGTTTGAAAGGCCGCTGCTGACACAACTGTTATGCATGAGTTCACTCGCCATTGTTTGCAACCAGCTGAAGAGAGGTGCAGCCTTCTATTCATCCGAGACTCCCTAACCACTGGGTGTTGCCAAAGAGAGGAAAATAAACAACCTCGAGACTCAGACAGATCGAAACCTGAGCAAGAGGGGGCTGCGAAACACCAGACTGCAAAACCACTCCTTCAGAGGTATCACTTTGTGAGTTGGACAGAAGAGATGCATGCTTTCTACGCAGGTCATACGTGACCTAGAAGAGCAATATCTAGGCATCGGTCTCCTAAAGAGGACTTAAAGATTCTCAGAAAAATCAAAGAGGTAGTAGTGACAGGCAAGGCTGACTCATAAGATTAAAATAACCCATGTAAAACGTGCCCAAACACGGCAGAGGGAAGGATGTAGCAGTTTTCTATGAAAGGCACTAAAAAAAGGCTTTGTGATACAAGGCAGTAACAGTTAAAAAAAGAACTATATTCAAGCATCAAAAAGTACTTTCAAATGGCCAACGCCAACACCACCACCACACCCCACCCCCCCAACAATGGCTATCCATAAGGAAAAGACATCAGGTATGACATCAGGGCAGTTCCCTCGTCTGCCATCTGCGGGATTAGCACTGTAAATGAGTAACCCAACGCAGGACTACTCTGGCTCAGACATCTGTCTCCAGGATTAAAGGCTTTAACACTGAATAGGCTGTATCGTACTCCTGTCCCTATCACGGAGGCTGTGGCAGGGCCAGTTGCAGCAGGCGGCTTTGAGCACCACCCCGATGCGATGCACTGGGGACTCTTCAAACAGGTGGAGGCCTATGCTTCCCAAAGGTCGTCAAGTTGGCACCTTTCACCAGCATTATTTAAAAAAGTAGAAAAACAAACAAGAAAAGCAATAAATCACCACAGAGAGAAGACACACTGTTCCTTCCAGGACTACAGAGAAAACAAGCAGTATTAAGTGTCACAGTTAGGGCTGGCCTAGATTAGCAGAGCCACAAGGAGAAAGAGGATGAATGGAGTTTACATTCCTGGAAACCTTCATTTTTTTCCAGAGCTCTACCAACCCTCCCCCAAGCTGCTCAGCCAGGCAGGAGAAGGCCAGGCCAGGCCCTGCCAGGCGAAGATCAGCTGCTATTTAAAGATAACCCCGACCAAGGCATGGGAGCTC
>NW_009613636.1:0-20083 GCF_000690535.1 Cariama cristata
CATATATATATATATAAAATATTAAAATGACTAACAGATATTCAAGCAAAGGTCAAGAACCTAAACCGATGGATATTAAATAAATTAACGGACTATCAGATACAGAAAAAAATAATCCCAAAACGAAACTAGTAATCAAATGTAATAATTGTTCCCATTAACGTCACGTAACCGACTGAACAAATTCAATGCAATCAGGTGCAGTACACTCAGTACGGAAGATTTTTCAAAGTTCTCGTTCGGGATCTCTAATTGTTCGTTGTGTACTGTCGCTTTCCTGCAAGAGATTCGCATTTCCCATCCTCTTCCCCTCCCTCATTACACTTCGGCATTTCTTGATCACATCGTCTCAGCTCTAGACAGGACAGCGGTTGAGGATAATACACAGAACCCACCACGGATTCTTAAAACATTATGTCCATATATGGACCAAATACAAAAGACAAAAATTTCTACAAGGACTAATGGGATAGCAGGTTGTGCTTACTTTCTTCCCTCCCTTGAAGTCGCCTGGCCATAATAAGTGGAAGTGTTATTTTTAAACTGAAATAACCAGCCATTTGGAAACAAACCAAAACAGAACAAAAAACTCCTGCGATTAATACCCTTACCATCGCCATACCGCCTTATTTTGTTCTAACGCAATCCAAAAAATAATGGCTCTCCTTAACAAAAGAAGCAGAATCTTTGCACGGTAGCCGTCACAACAAAACATTTAGATACACCGTTTTGTCACTTGGCTTCTACGCTCAGGTCCCAATTTACAGAATCCCAGCAACGAAGATGGCAACAGAAAAGGTAGGAAACAACCTTTTGTTCATAAGGAAATTCTAATTCAAGTCAGATTTCCGCTGATCGGTCAGATAACTCTTAAACAATTTTTTTGTTTGAAGGCAAATATTGATCACAGTTTTGTTCAAAACCAAAACGACAACAACAACAAAAAAACAACGGCCTTGTTCTTCTCAAAACGAGCACTTTGTAAGAAAACAATGATGGTTTCTAAAATATATCCTGTGTGGTCTTTTAAAAGTGAATTATCAAAAACCATTTTCCCAAAAATAAATTAGATAATTAAAAAAAGAGTCTTTTCCAGCATAGCTGGACATTAGGCTGTCCTCACTGAGCCATTTGTATTGCTGCTTTTCCCAAAATTTGGGTCATTTTTTTCAAACCATATTTCAGCCAGCTGTTGCGTGGACCCATAAGTTGAAGCTTTGGACCCCAAGCACATTTTATATTGTTTTGGATCAAGGTTAGGGTCACAAAAAACAGGGTGATGCACATGGACTACTCCAATTTCTTGGCTTCGGAAAGTTTTTAAGCCAGCTTGAATGACTTTGTTAAATAGGTCTACGTCTTCAAGGCCCCAGCCTTGGATGGAGACATCAAAGCCACCCGCTCGAAGAAGATCACCTTTGTAAATACAGGTAATACCAAAGCCATAGTTCCTCCAGAAACCTGTTTTCTGGGTGAAGGCAAAGTGATTGTCACTAGGAACTTTTCCACTATAAACAATCTTTGGATCATACTGGCTAAAAATGATGGGAAAGTATACTTGTTGACCCAAAACTGTGTTGGCTCTACACCGCTGGAGGAATTCCGTGGTAAACACTAAGTCAACATCACAGAAGAAAAGTAAAGACTCGTTCTGGAACTGAGAAGATCCGACTTCCAGAGCCAGTGCCCTCGAGAACTCCCCTGACACCGGTAAAACCTGCATGTCAGCCTTGGGGTATTTGGAGCGGTAATCTCTCATCAGCTCAATCTGCTTTGCTTTGTCAGGGTTGGAGTTGGAATTGAAAAGCAGGACAACCAGCTTGACGTTCTGGTTTGGAATGAGGCACGTCTTTTCAAAATTTCCCATGAACCTTGCAAACATGTCAAAACGTCCGGAGAGAGGAATCAGGATGTTGATCTTCTTGTCTTTGAGTTCCTTCCTCTCTGATTTTGATCTGATGAGCTGGAAGGGAACAAACATCTTCAGCGAGTTGGAGAGGAACGACAAGGATCCAGAATCCTGGTTGATTTTGCTGGCCAGCTCTTTGGCATCCATCTCTTCGTGCTCCATAAACTGGATCTTGCTGAATGTCTGTTGCAAGTACGCGTGCCTCCTGACAGGGACGGTCATCTTCTTCCCCTTATGCTTTTTGTACAGAAGCAACAAGTCAAGAACGTACTCTGCTCCGTACATGGGATTTACTCGGCGATAGCCATACTGTATTTCCTTGAAATCTATGATCCTCCCCCGGGTCTTAGCGTTGGCGTTGATCATTTCCATGACCTGCATAACAATGTCATCCAACGCTTCACGCTGAGAAGAATCCATTCCTCTCCGAGGGGGCTGCCCGTCGGCACCCGAATACAAATACTTTCCTGTAAGAAACTCCCACTCCAAGATTTCTTCCCGGTGGCGGGGCTGGAATCGCATGAAGGAGGGTGGCATCCCCAGCTGCAGGTCATCTTTGTGGATTTCTGTATTGCTGTATTTGCTCATCAGGACAATTTCCCGGTGCAGCTGTACAGTCCGGTGGCGCAGCTCTGCTATCTTGCGGCTCAACATGTAGCTGTGAAGTCTGTACTGGTACGGGGGGTTCTTATTGGGGTGCAGCGTTATAGCTCTGTGTATTTTGCTGTTCCTCAGGTCTCGGATATAACCTTTTTTGTTCTGCTCATAATTTTCATAGAACAGCTGCTGCATCTAGAAGAAGAGAGAAAGGAGAAGTTAGCGTCTCAGCAGTGCTGTCCTTGCGGAAGTTAGCCCACGCAACCCCTGCTGGGAGAAAATTCCTCCTTGCTCGCAGGGCCAGGCGGCTTTCGGAATAAGCTGTTCTTGGTTTTAGGCACAGGTTGTAGCAATACCAGCTGCTATTCAAGGAAATTAAGAGGATTATTCATTGTAAACTGGTGAAAGAAACATCTACCACGGATTTGGGATTACTACAGCCCATTCTAGAGATATCACCGTCAGCCAAACAACTGAGCAGTAAGTAGATTGTAAGCTCATTTCTTCACAACACCACAGCATCACCAGGAAAAAAAAAAAACAAACCATGAAGTGTTCAATACAAAACTCTTACTATTCGTCTGCTTCCCATGGGCTTTAATAATAATAAAAAAGGATGCCATGTATATAGTAAGCAAGTATGACGACACTTTTTCTGCCACACCCAGATGCTGCTTAGGCATTAAAAATCCAGCTTCCTGAACGTTTCAGTCAAGATACCAAACATCTTATCTCAAGTGCTGCAATGCAAAGCTACAGTTCCCCTGTCACTTTAAAACGTCCATAGAAAGTAAAATGCAGCTGAGATTCCTAGCAGTAGCTCCAGGAAGCAGGTAATACAGCATGCGTACGTATGCTAGAATAAAGGCATCCTTAAAGTGAAAACTGCTATTTCAAAACAAGAAGATAGCCAGCTAAGATTAGATTCACAAGCCTTACAGAAAGCCACAACTTGAGAAAAGCAGACAAACCAGCTTCACAATTTTCAGTAGCTCAGGCAGTACCTGATATAATGAAAGGTATGTGCAAACCAGGATGATAATGCAGAAAATAAACTGGAATAAAAAAAAAAAAACAGGAAACCTCCCCCCTCAAGGCCAAGGTTATATACCAGGCTAGACAACGGACATTTAAAAAGATCACGGACTGATTCTACGTCACGACACAAATGTCATCAACCTGCCAGAGGAGCTGACGCGACAGCTTCATTTGAGATAGGATCCAATCTACCTTACTGGCAGCAGAATTTGCTCCAGGTAATACAGTCAATAAAGCACACGTTAAAAGGCTATAAAGATTAGCAAAGAGCTAAAATGCAAAAGACGAACAGAAGAGAGAATGACTCAAATATGACGGCAATTAAACAGAGCACTAAAAGGAAAATCACCGGCACAGAAAGCCTCCTTTTAACAGACAGCGCGAGCGATGCTTCTACCGGCTGTTCAGACCCAGCAGAAGTCTTGTTTTATTAGGCCTTCAGTTGCATTTTTCCCATTGTTGTGGACAGACATTGAATCCAAGGGATAAACTTACACCTGGATTTAATTGCTGCTATCTTATCAAACCAGATGTGCGCATACTGAAACGTGAAATTCCGTGTATCTCTGTGGACAGCACAGGAGCAAGCTGCATCTACTTGCAGTGGCTCGTATGGATTTTAATCTGAACAAACATAATTCATTTGAAAGGAGAGAGGAAGGAATTTCAGCCGGACTGAGAAAGAAAGGACTTTTTTTTTCATGGGTCATCACCAATCCCCCACCCCTTCTCCTTTTCTGCTCAAGTTCACCTTCTTGCCCACTCTCCCCGCAGTGATTCCTCCCGCTTTCACGCTGTCCGTCAGCAATTCAGGCCGGAGGCTGCCTCTTAGTAGACAGATCCCATACAGCAACGCAGCCAAAGGAGAACATCTTGGTGACGGCCTCTTGGCAAGCCACAGATGAGATGCCTCTCAAGATACACATCCCTTGCAAAGTAAGGCAAGATTTAAAAGACTGCTACGGGCAGAGGTTAGTTGATCTAATCCTATGTTCAGCAGAGTTATCCAAATTGAACAAACCTCATGCTTTCCCAAGAAGCACGTTTTTCCACTCCCTCAAAGACTGTTCTTCATTTGTATCCCTATATTGTTTCCCCTACTAGTAACACTTTATTTTTTTGTCCACTTTGAACCTCGCTGCTTCTATGAAGGGCTCTAGGAGACCTCAAATCACACCCACTTACGGTCAGTCCTGTAAGCACAATTTATTACAATGGAGAGCTCACACAGCAAGAACAAGACCAGTCCAACACTGCAGGACCCACACGTATATTTTTACTGACTCCACTGATCTATCCTCTCTAACACTAAATATATACATAAGTATTAAATGCGTATGGTAACAGATTTCACTGACATTTTAACGACAATACAACTATCGGCGCAGGCTTTTCCAGGAGTATTGTGACATTAGATAAAAATTCTTAAATCATGTCATTAGGCAACTATTATTTAAAGGAAAATTGATGATAGGACTTAATTTCAAATCTTGTTTTGAATTTATAAGAAAACAAAATCAAGACCATGCAGCCTGAATGCATTTATTCCAAAATTGCCATCTAGGGCATTCTGAATTAGCTACAAGAGGAAACCATGAGAAGCAGAAAGGCTTTTAGATTACACAACGAATGTTTAATAGAATACTGATGGGTAGGAAAATGTTATGAAATTTCCCCATGGAAGTAAAGATATGAACCCCTAGCAAACGGCCCTGAATAAAATTAACAAGCGTATTTTAGAGCTCTGGCTTGCCATGCAGGAGTAACCTCTTAGCTAGGCCATTAACTTCTGAACTTTTAATACGACTTCTAGCTGCTTCCAAAAACTACCTAACTTCGAACATTGAACTGAAAAGAAAATACATCTCAGCAAGACTGGTGCTTCAACGCAAAGCAATTTACAACCGAAACATCTATTAACGGCCACCTTGCTCCAGCCAAAAAGGTGACAACCGTAACAAACCCTGCGCTCCGGCCAACCCTGCAGTGCAACTAATGAGAAGCACCACAGTAACCAGGCTTTTATATAATCCTATTTTTCAGAAGAATGCCTTGCAAGGCTGGCGCTTTCACTGTTTTTCCTATGAAGTCCCCCCCTCTCCTTACTCCAGCATCCCTCGTCTCCTCACATTCAGCAAGCTGTATCAGGCACGAGACGTGCCGGCATTTTGCAGCCCCAATGCCCCATCTAGGAACCAAGTTACACCCCACACCGGTAGGAAGCACCCGGAAGGGTATCAGAAGGGGTTAATCAATTCCCTACAGAGAGAAGAACGATTTACAAACTATTTTTGCACAGTGGCATGACGTGCTGTAAAAGAAGTCCAAGTGGCCAGAAGCCAACAGAGCAATTTAACCCTTCCTGGGCCTCGGCGCCTGCAGACACTGACCCAATGCTGCAGAAGTGCTGTGATGCCCGTGGGCTTTCCTTCACGATAAGGAGCTCAGCGTATCGGATTGCGCTTTCTCACCCACATCCACAAAATTTGAAAGGCATGAGCAGTTTCCTCCATACAGCTTGACAGCTCTACCAACATTAATTTGCTTATATCATTAAGGCAGCGCTAGTCCTCGGCATTGGGTTCGATCACTAACAAGGGCAACGCCCGACAATCGCCCATCACTGCTAACGTAGTTTCTGCCTCCTTTGGGTCCAAAGCACTCTGTTAAGTATTACTTATTAGCACACACTAACTTTCAACTCCACGCAATACTGGAAAGCCATAAGGCAGGCAAAAAATGATAATTAGCTCTTGCGTACATCATTAATAGGTGGGTGGGAGAAGACGACAGAGGCAGTAATACCTGTCATTTATTTGTTCCTCCCACATAGCAGCCATTAAACACACACGTGGAGAGCGACACAAGCCCAGAACGTGCGTTTCTCTAACAGACATTACGTGCAAACTTCCCCATGCCTGTTACCAGGCTCTCGCCAGTTGAACTCTGGCAAACTCTTCTTTTAGTGAAACAGGTTTCTCTATGATTCTTTTCAAAAAAAAAGAACCTTTCATGGATATTAATTTTGCAATGATTATATTCTAAGCATGCTTTATTCTAGCGCAGAGCACTGAGAGCATAGGGATACAAAGAAGAGCTACTCTTTATTGACCACTATTTACTCTAGACCTGTTGAAGCCTTAAAAACCCTAATGTTCCCCAAACCATTAGAGACTGAATGTTTAAACTGTGGTACAGCTGTTGTGGGCACTACTGGCTCATATCCAAAAGACCAACTGAAAGGAGAGAGTGTTATGTTCTTAGTTTTAAATGAAGAAGTCTTTTGCAGGCCAAAAAAAGTGTACCGGAGAAAATGGACTTTAAAAATAAGACTAGTTTATGCAGAAACTGGCCCACAGCCACGGATTAGTCCCCGAGGGCTTTCTCTCACAGCTCCAGATTGTACTACCACAGCCCAGAAAACACAGACCCAGAAGTCTCATGAAAAGCAATCATGGACAAGACATGTCGTACGGCAGGCTTCGAAATGCCCAAGATGTTCTTTAAATACAAAGCCAACCTAATGAAAAGCTCGAAAGATGGCTAACGTCACCTAACGTGTGAGCACCTCAGTTGGGAGGAGATGGGCATGTAGGTCCCTCTCCGCAGCTGGTGCAGAGCTGTTCTCCCCTGAGAGTAACGCAGGTGCCGGGACAGCCCTTACCCTGCCCCACAGCTCTGCTGCCAAAACTACGGAGGATGCTCACCCCCATCTCCTCCTCGCTCCTCCTTCCAGAGGCGCAGCCCAGTCGTAGCGGTGCAAAGGGGCAGTTCCCGTTGGTTGGTTGAAGCAAACTGAAAGGTTTTTTGCACCCACATCCCAAGTAACTGCATGAAGTAATTGTAGCTGCGCTAATACAGCTTTGCCACTTCGGAGTGATCAACCAAAACAGATCACTAGTGTTCTGGTTTTTTAACAGTATAGCTAAGTTGATAAAATATTCTGAATGTAGACGAAATGGAAAGAAGCAGTGGATCTTCGTTTAGTGCTGACTTGCCTATGGTGGAAGGGGAGACTGTAGTGAGCTCTCTGGATACAATTCTGTGTACTCCGCGTTCTCATTAACGATGATCTTTCTGTTTTAAATCCCAATGCTTTATGTGCGATCCCACAGCTAATCACTGACATGACTGAAGTCACTTGTGAGCAGCATTATTATGGTGGAGACAAACACAGGGAAGTAATGGATAAACATTCGTTTCCAGCGTACTTGGGCACTTGTTCATCCCTGTAACTTCCCCAGTTGCCACTACAGGAAAGGATGCAGGAAACAGCATTCGGCACAGGGAGATCAGACTTCCCTCTCAGCTGACAAGTGAAGCCCTGAGCTCTGGAGCACAATTAAGTGATGTGATTCCTCAGACTAGGATCACTTCTCACACAAATTTCATCATGCACCACTGGTTCACATTTGCTTTGTTTCACAAATTAAAGCAGAGTAAGAAAATCAGCTGGACATCCCGAACAGGCAGTACTCAAAATTTCCATAGCAGACTGCTAGAGGAGCAGAGGCAGATCCAGCTGTGATATACTGCGACCTCTGCAATAACTTGAGGCATGCTCTGAAGCAAGAAGTTTATTTTGTACAGCACAATTGCCTCTTCTTACATGATACTAAGCGAAACAGCGCCTGTCTCACTCAAGAGCCTCACAGTGCCTTCTGCACCACTCTCCTTTCCAAAGTATTCGAGAAAGGAAGCCAAGTATCTAAGGCAAATTTCAAGCACAGCAAACTCAAGGTCACTGAATTCCCAAGGAATCTGTGAATTAGGAGAGTTACTGCTGGAGTTCAACCTTTTGTTAACAATACCAAGTAGCTGTTTAATTAAACAACTGTCCTTCTCCCAACCCTTTCTTGTTTAAGCAAGTACAAGAGCTTAAGAATTACTCATTAATTTACAGTTTTTCAAACCAAGTAGACTTTAAAGTATTCCCAGCTTGGCAACAGAAAGAAGAAAACCCACAAAAATGAATGTGTCTTCAAAACTGGTGTCGTGTACTTCAACTCTGACCTTGAGCTTGACGATCTCGCTACCCAAAACCTACACGTGTGAGCAATCCATGGCATCTGAGAACTCAGATCCTCCAGCTACGAAGCAGAGGAGAACTTCTCTCCTCCTGGCCCTGCATTAAACTGAGCTTCATCCTCCTGGTCTAAACGAGGCTACAGGATCCTGGTCTCTAACTCTTAGTCATAAAGCAAGGATTCCTTCCTCAGGTCTCGCCTATTCTGGATAAGGGGGACAGGTTGAATCAGACCTGGTGTGTAAAGAAAAGTCTAGTGCAATCACGTAACACTCTCAAAAGAAGACAGTCACCCATTTAGTGAAACCTCCTTCCCCCTTGGCTGTGTCTGACACACAAACTACACAGGTGCCATTGTGCGCTCCATGAAGCCTGGAACTGCTTCTCTAGAGACACAGATTTATGTTTTTAAAGCATAAACCAGAATATGACCTGAAAGCATTTTGTACCTTAGGAGTAACCAGATAAAACAGAATGTGCCATTTTAGATTTGACTGTGCAAACCTTAGGAGAGCTGGATGCAATTGCAGGGTTTTCTTCCAAAGGATTCTGATTCAACAGAAACAAAACCAAATAAAATACCCCTAAATATTAACAAATGTTCTATGCTACAGCTAGTAAAGAAGCAGAACATCATAGGTGCTAATGACTAATTATCATTGCTGTTTCTTGAGAAAGCGTACTCGAAATTTGTTTCTAGCATAATTTCCAAATTACGAGTCCTGGTGCAAACTGTTATTCTGCACATGGCTCTCCCTTGCTCAAGTTCAGGCTCTGACCCACAGGGAAAATGATTCAGCTCTCCCTCTCCAGCAGAGAGGGACTGCCTCTGTCTCGGATCCAAACAAAACCGGGAATACAATGACTCGCTGCTGATTTGTTCATTTAAAGGCCAGACTCGGGGATGATGCCACATTACTTGCCCACCCAACACACTGCATCTCGGAATTTCTCTTCCTTGTTGTCAACTCCACACTTTTCGACTCTGCAGAACAGGCAGAGTACAAGAAAAATTTGGTTTTCATTATGAATTTCAACAGGCTCATGAAAGAGCGAGCCGCAGCCTTGGAAGTCTGTATCTGCTCTTTCTCATGCAAAGTGTTAAGACTTCAGGGGAGCAGTACATGACCCTTGGAGGGTTGTTTCTTGCAGATGATGAGCAGAAAGCTTCTGACACCCTGGCAAATATTTTTTTGGATGCTGGAAACAGTTAGAGGGATGCAGTCTCTGAGCAGAGACTACAGAAGAGAAGACCCCTTCTGGCCTGCTGTGTGATTTTCCACCATGTGTTTTCAAGAGGCAGTAATGTAATAATTTAAAAATACTTTTGTCCATGGAATTCAAAGATGCCTATTTGGGAGCTACTTTCCACATCCAGCGGTTTTGTTCGAGTTGTGAGCCATGATGGATGATGAGTCTTTTTGGACCCAAAACCCTTGGCAAGGCTACCACAAGCTGTTGCTTACAGGGGGATGGAGAAGAAACCCTCTCCTTGGAGAAACTTCAGCAGCAGCCTAGGCATCCACACATCATCTCAACATCAGTCCAACATCAACAATAAAGCCAGAGCAGCGTGGCCTCTCTGCCAGACAGGATGGGGACAGCAGTGACTTCGGAGCACACACCAGACCAGGTCTCCAGGTCTCTGCCAACACCAGATCCTGCAGGAACCCTGGGGGAAGGATCAGCCCCAGTGGATCCAGCTGCAGGATCCAGCCCCTTCAGCCTTGCCCACATCAGCAGCACAGCTTTTTTTTTTTATGCAAGACATTTCAGGAAGCCCCATCCCTCAGTAGGTACACGGTGCCCTACATGGAGGCAATGTCACAGCAACAGGTCCCGGCTGAAAGACACTACTGAAGCAGTCGCATCAGCGCAAAGCTCTAAATCTCTCTGAGCCTTCACAGGAGATTACTGTGAATTTAATTAGGCAAAGATTTGGCCTCACAATAGCTACTGCTGCAGTTCTTCCCAGGGTGTATTTTAAAAAACAGACTCATTTTCAAGACTTTTGGCACTGCCAGCTTAAGCAGCACCATTTTAGACGAGGAGGGACACAGCTCCCTTTTTCATGGCAACAGGCCACGCTTTCCGTTTCTGATCCCTCACGAAAACTTGTGGCAGGAATACATCTTTTGGAAAGGGGCAAGAGGGGAGCTGGGAATGCTGAATAAAATCCCCAAGCCAAGGCCAACTGCTGAACTGCCTGTGTCAAAGCTGCAGCCCTTCAAACCTGCAGTGCCAGTAACAGCCTCGAAGTGACAGAGCATCTTTCATAACTGCATTTAGAAATCTGTCTGCTGTATGCTTTCCTAATAACCGATGGTAAAACCATTTCTCTGCCAGCAGCATCAGTATCGGCTAATCAAAACTGACAGAAAACTGGGAATATATCAGATTTCGGATTGCTAGGAACTCTCCTCCCAGCTGCCACAACAGCCGCTTCTATGGGTGCTGCCGAGCTGTGTCTCTGCCAGGCGAGCAGCTAGAAGAAGGGACGTTGTTCGGGACACTCTTGAAACCTTAGCCTCTTCCAAATCAGTGGTGTCCTGTCCCTAGGAGGTGACAGCTGGACACCACCTCATGCTGGCAGGCATGTCTTAAATACAGAGCAAGCCAACATTTAAATAAACTCTGAGAGCGGGCTCGTTCCATCCACTTGGCCTCGCTGGATCCACGTGGACACGCTGGATCAATGATTGGTTCCGCTCGCATCTCATCGGTGTCGCCTGGTTTGCAACAGCACAAAGGACAAGGTGACGGCCGAATCGCTGTTGTGTTAACCAGATGCCACAACCATCTCTCCTCCAGGCTTGGATTTTAACGAGTGCTCCAACTCGGTGCTCACTAACTGCTTTTTCCAGGGTCATCCAATACTTAAGGTGATTTAATACCCACAGCCCTTTAGGAAAAAGAGCATGCAGCAGCTCTGAGCTTGCAGGTGATGGGGTGCTCCATGGGAATTCAGCTGACTTCTTTCAGGTGAAAAGCACCCCCATCTGACAGCCAGCCCTCTTCAGCACCATTTGAGGGCCTCTGGTCATCCCACGTGTCCTCGCTACCCCTCTAGCTCAGCAAGCTTAGGAAGAGCTACTGTGGCTGAGCACAAGGCACCAGGGCCTGTCATTAACTATGTATCAGCCCTCCAAAAGCAGAAAGCCTCCCAGCAAGGACCACCATGTCCCTCCACTCACCACAGCAAGGCTGCCCACCTTTGCTGCCTGCTGCTGACGGCTGGCCTGCTCCCAACGGGAGGGGAGTCGGAGGCATGAGGCAGCACTGGGTTTTCTGCCAGGGGCCGGTGTCAGCAGGATGCCCCTCAAGGCATCCAGCAACGGAGTGGGAACTCAGTCCATAATCCTCTGGCTGCTTCTCCTAAATTAATCCGGATTTAAAAGAACATCTCCTTTTATTCCCATTGGTGGAAAATAAAAACAGCTATGGAGTTCCTTACAAAGTCCCACAGAACCAGCGCTCAATACACATGTAACGTTTGTGACACAGACGGGTGGTTTCACTGCTCCTCTTTCACCAGCCTGTGAGCTCAGGTCGGTTCTTCATCTTCAGTCTGGTTTTTCAGCCAGAGCCACCATTTCTGGAGCTGGTTTGATGATCATCTACAAGGGCCTGGACTCAATCACCAGCTTCTTTCACACAGGGAGCAGCGCAGGATGACAGCTTCCAGGGTTCACTAAAGCTGCACAGCATTGTTCTGAAGTGTGCGGTTTAAACGCGTGCACTTTTTTTTTTTTGCCAAAAGAATTGTTTAATAATTGCTCAGAGGAGGGGAGGGAAATAAAGCCACAAACCCTTGTTTTATGTGGAGAAGCCACATGTTTCAGTCAGCCCATAGGATCCTTCAGTTGAGCCCTGGCCCTGGGATAACGCAGCTTTAGAAGGCTGCGATGGTAAAGAGCATCGTGCGGTAACGCCGCTGCTGCCGACAGAATTTCCACAGTGAGATGCCATGATTGCGAAAGTGTTTTTCTTGCACTCGTAAAGTGCAAGACATAAAGCCTGCCCACTACTCTGTGCTGAGTTTAAAAGCAAAATCTGCCCTTTGTCTCATCACTGGAAAACATATGTATACCGTCCAGCATAGATGTGGCACTGCCAAAACCATACAGTGACAAGGTCTCCGCCTCAATGAGTTCTGCCATCTAAAATACGTGCAATACACAGTAGTTTGGTTATAAAAGATACAGCTCCTTGATCAACGGGGGGATCAGCAGAGGAAGTTTGCCCATTCAGAGGGCTGATGATCTCTCAGGAATTAGACTTTCATGCCCTGTATGTCAAAAGCCTCATAAGTTTTGCATTAACAGCTTTAACTACAAAGGTCACCTATTTTTATTACTTGCTTCGCTGAAGCACAAGGAATAATATATTTAAAATAAGGCATGTTTTAGGAGAAAGTAGTGCTTTGCTAACGCAAACTAGAACCTCATTTGGATAGGGCTTGCAGGGTGGGTGCAGATTCAACACCCTGGAAGGGAGAGAACAGTGGTGAAAGACGGGAAAGGCAGTGAAAGAAGGGAAAAGCACGGCTGCACATGCACAGGTTTGGGACCAGCCCCTTCCTCTGCAGTTTCATGTATGCTCTGAACTGGAAGAAAGGCAACATCTTTCTACGTAGCCACAGCTTTTATCGTCCTCCTGTCAGTGGAACAACTTTCTCATTATTAAAACGAGCTGTCAGGCAGACTGGCATTTCCCTCCTCGCCGTGTCCAAGTTAGCCCGTTCGTTCAAATATGGTTAAAGATTTCACATAGTGCTGCTGGCTAACTGTATATGGTCTGAGGTTTTCTGGAAGTTTGCTGTCTGGCACAGTTTGGAAAAGTAACAAGCAGTGTTACTCTGCAGCACTCTGTAACCAAGTGCCTCTTGCATTACACACGGTCTGTCAAACCACGGGGCTCACCTCTGAGTGGGTGTGTTTAAGCTTCGCTGATGTACGCCATCCATCATCTAGCTTTGACAAAAAGAATATTTAACTGTTGCTTTTGTCATGCCCTAAATTAAAGCAGGAGATGTGAATACAGATACATGCAGTTATGCTGAATGTAAATGCATTAGCCACCACTAGAAATGGAAAAATAACTTAAACTTGCCTCAAATATTCCCAAGGTTGGTGAAGGATGGGCTATTCACACAACACACTGAACTCTCTTTTGAACATTAGCCACACACACGAAGTCCTTCGTGGGGTTTTCTTTGTTCCTCTGCTTCCAACCTGGAGGACACTTCGTTCTGCTGGTTGCAACCAAGCTGCTGCAGGTGTAGTTTCGGGAGAGCGGACCTGAGTCCAAAACTTGTGCCCATTACCTGTAGCTATCGCTGCTTTGTCCCTCCATCCCTCCATCAGCCAGCCTGCAAGTCTCCGCTTGCACCCAGCTAGTGTTTTCTTTCCCTCTCCCTTGAACACTGCAGCCCTTCTAGACTTGGAAACCAGGCAGCCTGGAGGAATGTTAACATTTTCATTAGTGACTTTCCCTTAGCCCATGAATACTTTTCGCTCATCTGCGAGACAGGGGCAATGGGAGGAGCAGAGAAACCTGGAGATGCTCTGGGTGGGTCTGCCTGCTGGGTCGAAGTCCCATTGCTTCAGGAAACCTTGTGGATGCTCAACGCTGCTGAGCACAATGGAGAAAGGAAGGGAGGGAGGGAAAGCCATTGCTGAGAAAGCAGAAGCAGCTTTAGCCAACAGATGGAGAAGGCTGGTGGAGTTAGCAGCTTCGTTCACCAGACAGCGATGCCTTGTCTTCTTATGACCCATTTTTAGCTGTTGATCAAGGACATTTCAGGGATTTGACTCATGAATAGCAAATGACTTGCGCTGGGTTTGCCAAAAAGCCTTCTCCTTTCTGCAGGAAGGCAGGGCTGCTTTGAAGTAGCTCCTGAACCAAGACAATTTACAGCCTGACAGCTTAAAGCTGCATTGAAATGGGTACTCGTTTCCTCAGGGTGTTATAAATCGCCGCGGTTCAGACGCAGGCGGGCCACTGGCCCGGGAGGGCAGGGTGCATGGATGAGGACTGTGTTCTTCTGCTGTCCCACGAAGGCACGTCCACGAGGGAGCCAGAGCCCTTCAATGGGGCTTTCAGAGGGACACACAGGACTACTTTCTGCTGCATTTGCCTTAGTACTCTTCTGAGATACACTTGTATCATCTGAACTGCAGGTTGTTCCCGAGTTCAGTGTGGTTTGGAGCTGGAGCTAATAAGGGCTCTGACGTGAACCCAATGAGCAAATAGGTGCGCTCCCAACTCATAGCCAACAGCAGGCTTCAAAACCGCTACTCAGAGCAAGTTTATGCAAACAGGCTCAGCTGGCGGCAGAGGGACATGTTCCCCATTGCTGACTCAGCCCTGGGGGTAACACCTTGTGTCAGAAAGCAAAGTGGGCACTGACACGCTATTTGCATCTTAAAATAGCAGTACCATTCAACACAGCTCATCTGGCAGGGCCTGGAGGCACCCAGAGAGCTCAGGGTGGGAGGAAGGCTCTTACTCCGCTCAAGGACATCTGTCAAGGACATACCCTATAGCAACAACCTGATTTGGGAGGCCAAATGCAGCATTATCAGTATTTTTCTCTAAAGCCTTCAAAAAAACCTATGCACGTATCCCAGGATTCTCACCCCTCATTTCGTGGCTGTTTTGCCCATCGCTTTTTTTTTAAATCAAAGAGTCAGGGTGTCAGCGTGCAGTGTGCTGGACCACGCTTTTCATCAAGCTGTTCCTCTGCTGCCTTTGCCTCATCTTGCTGTGAACGACAAAGTCAAATACAATCCATCCACCCAAAACAGATGTTAGGAACCTGTCTCTCTTTCTTCAGCTGTCCTCTGAGGTCTGGCCTCCTGTCAAACGCCTGAGGGGATCGTTTTCTTTTTTATTTTTAAGGCAGTGATAATATGTTCAAAGGTTTTTTTCTCTTTGGAGAAGGCAAATCTACACCTGGTCCAGAAGTGCTTCAATACACACCAGCGAATAACAACCTTCTGTCTCTGAGGGAAGTTCAACTTCTTGACTTGCAAAATAGTTGTTTCCTACCTTCACAGAAATTTTAACAGTCAATTCAGTAGTGCCACAGGAACACAGGTGACAAATAGAGCCCATTCTATTCCGTGTGCCATCTTTTTATTCAGCAAACTGTCAAAAGAGAACTTTAATTTTCCCCTCTGGAATGACATTTGTTTCTACAGGTCTTTAAGCCAGAAGAATACAGAGGTGATCTCCTGAGCATTTTGTTCTCCACGGAAACTGTGCACCGTTATGATATTTCCCACAGATAAAAAAAGAGAGGAGCAAAGGATGGGCAAAGATGGAGGGAGAGTAGAAGGGAGAAGGCACAATGGCAGACCAGAAGAAGCAAGCTTACAGCACCACTGGGTCATCTTACAGTACTTTTTAAGCAAGATGCTGCTTTCGGGTACTTTATGTCCTAAAAAAACCCCAAAACATAACAGCAGTCTGTGTTGCGCAAAGATGAAAGATGGAAAGCATTATGCTAACCTTAAAATATAGCTTGGGGGCCTGGTGCATCACAGACTGTTTAGTATTAGCATTATCCAGAAAAAGCACTGAAAAATGCATTGCAGGATATTGAAGAAATCTATATCCGGATATTAAAACTAGTATTCAGTAAACTGCTAGGAGTGACTATCACAATATGGTCAGACCTCAAGCTTAATGAAGCCTAGGAAATAAAGCACCATGACTAATTTGAAGCACATTAAAAGAAATCACATACAAACTCCACTAAATCCATCAACTCAGAAAGGATACTTCTTCGCCTTACTTAGGACGGGTGAGGAGACAGACACGTATGATGTGTCGCTCATTGCATTACGTTGATTTTCAACAAAAGTACTGCCTGTTCGTGAGGTCTGGGATTTCACACTCAAAGGATTTCTAAGAAAAAGGTTTTACGGCTGGAACCAAAACAAAGTGGCCCGAACCTGAAGATCTGGCACACTCAGCACCTGCCTGCTGCTGCCTTCCCATTATGCAAAGCACTGTCCTCTTTGGAAGCAAGGACGAGTGTTCAGGTTTTGTGACCCACTAGCGGAGTAACAGCATCATCTCAGCAGATGTAGCATGTTATTTGCAAGGAGTCAAGAAGTAGGTCAAAGCAAGTCTTCCTGGTTGTGAAAGCCTGTCTTCCTGGGCTCCTTGTAGGTTGTTTTTTTCCCTGTGGTTTAGTCCTCCTGTCCACTTTGAATGGAAAAGAAACCACCCGACTCATTAAATTTCAGCTCCTCCATTTTGTCAAAGGGCTAAAATACATTGGGAAAGCAAAACAACCCCACAACATCAAAAATCAACTCTATCCAAAACAACCTCCTCATCTTCATCCTTCAGACAACTCCCACTCAGTACTGAGACCGGAAACTCTCCTGAAAAGACATTTACCCGAGCTGGTCTGCTCTGCTCTGCTTTTGCTTTATGTTCCAAAGGAGAGCAAGTAGACAGGCATCAGACCATCCACGGGCATGAGAAAGTGTGTAGTAACAATAGCTGATGACTTGCTCAGGGTGGCACTTGGAGCTTTATGAGCTGCAGGGGATCATACAGCAGTTCTGCACAGATACCATGTTAGATAGGAAGTTGTGCGATAAATGCCAGCCTGGAAATTTCCTTACAGGAAAAGAGATATACTGAAGACTTGAAAAAAGCAGAAGACGGCCAGGGATTGTAATTTATTAGAGTAGTTGGGACTACTGCTAATAATTTGTGCCCTTAGTACCGCAAAATGCCAGAAAGAGTGAACCATGTGAACTCACCAAGACGCAGGTTTGTAAGAGATGCACCAATTCATGTTACTGTTGAATGACGTCAAATCCAAATGTCAAATCCACTCCACTGGTGAGTTAGCCAGTTCTATATTAGGTTTCTTTCTTCACTTGCAAGTTACAGAAACCATTACCCTGACACAATGGCTAGGGTTTTAATAGCATGAATCTTTTGGTCATAACCATGAAGAAAAAAAAATAAAATAAATCTGTAAGCCTCAGCAGCAAAGCAAACAAAAGAATGTAATCTTGATTCTCTTGCCCACTAAATAATTATGCTTACATCATGCTACAATAAAAGTCTAGGTTGTGCTTTCTGTTACTAAAACTACAAGGAAGAGATCAAACTGTCCATATATATGGAATTATAAAACCAAGCCGTATATAACCCAGACCAAAGTATGTAATCAGGACATAACAAATGGAGTTTAATACTCAGAGGAAACCACAGCTCTGGAAGACATTTAAAGGAATATTTCCATTTTCCTACGTACTATATCAGGTTCTTGGCCAGACATTTTTGATTGCACTGTACTAAAAATATAGTCCTCGTTTCAGAAGACAAAAATTTTAGAAGCATGACGAAATGTGAAAGGTAATTGCAATGCACTGCTGAGCTATTTTATTACATTATCTAACATCTTTAAAGAGCAGATTAGCTCACAGTGCAAACATTCTGGTTTCCCTGTTGTTTAAGCCCTGGCATCGACACAAGCAGCAGAAACAACGGTGCCCGAAGACAGGTGAGTGGTGCTAGCAAGCTTCTGGAGCAGGTTTCCTCGGCAGAAGGGGCAATGCTTTCCATCCAAGAACTACGTGGAAGAGCTACAATCCCTTTGCAAATGCAGTCCGGGAAGATGGCTGGGAGAGGTGTGAGATCACTTGCCAAGCCCTCTTTAGCAAAAATGAAATAGCCAGAGAGTTATCAGCATCGCATGGGTCTCACTGCAGACATGAAACAGGGAGGAGCTGATAAAAAAAAAGCTGTTGGAGGGCCTCCAGGAGCCCACAGCCCTGCAAAGCACACTCGCTGGTGGTCGGAACTGCCCCCACCGTTACCATCCTTCATATAATCCTAACTTCTCATCTTCCCAGAAAGAGAGGGCACAATATTCATGTGATAATGCCTTAAGAACTAAGGTTGCCCAAAATTAGAGATATTCAACTCTTAAGAAAAGGTAAAAAGCAGCATTAGAAACAGCAACTGTGGATATAACAGAAAGCATTCTCTACACCTGCAACAAATAACATACTTCAGTGGATGAGATTTGCACTACAAAGATCCCTGTTTACCTAGGAAATCCCTATTTACAATGGCTGCAGTTACGTTTTCCTTCTGCTCTCTTTGCCCTCCCACCTGCTACAAGAAGAAGCGGTGGGAGCCCTCCTGCAGCCGCTCTGTTATTCACAGCTACTTTCCCTTCCTCTTCACTCTCTGGCTGGTTAGTCCAAGAAACGAATCTAGTTATCGGACAAAAAGCAGGGAAACAGGCATTAGTCTCTGTTCGTTAAGGAAAAGAATAATCACTACACAAATTTCTGTTTCTTTTGTGGAGCCAGGCTCATAAATTAAATAACTGCTCCCCTCCTTAAGCACAGGGTAAACCTCAAGGGAACCTGCATGCAGGCAGATCCAGCATGGCATGGCATGCAGGGAATAAGCAAACAGCTCTCAAGAAAGGAAAATGGAGGAGAAACATCAACGTCTTTAGTTAAAAGTACACAGTAGCTATATGTAGCTACCCTCTAATATATGACATTGCAGTTTATTGCTCTATAAAAAGCCAGTTTTAATCCTGAAGGCTGTCTTCAAGCAGCAATTTAAATGTAGGGTTTCAAATGTGATATTACAAAACTGAAGACTCATTTCAGACAACATTCAATGAATTGTATTTTGAATGTTATTTTTCTAAAATTGTACAGTCTGCCATAAAAACTAGTCAGAGAAACTGCATCCAGAATATGAGGTGTCAATGGCCAAGCATATCCTCATTAGAGGGTGGCCAAGTTATATTTATTTGAAGTGTTATGCACTATGAATTAAACATTTATTTTGTATCACCCAGTAAAATATCTGAACCTCATCTTGGCAGCTGTGCACATTCTACCCTGACTGCATCGACGACTGACTGTACTTCCTTTGACTTTCATACAGTCTCTCTTCTCGTTTTAAGAGAAACACCTAAAAATCAAGAATGCCAAAACTACAAACATTCGTGTATCAGCCCACAGTATGCAAAAGGAGGACGAAAGCAGATCACCCCTCAAGACATCATCTTTATTAAGGTCGCAGATGGAATTACAGCGTGATAATTAAAGTCTTTGAAGACTTGGCAACCTCGTCCTGTAAGAGTGACTCTTCTAGAAGATCTGGGGACACAGACTTTCTGCTCCTCAATCGGTGGCTTAAACAGCGACCGTATTAAACATAATCTTGGAGATCTGACCATCGGTTTCTCTTCCCCCTAAGAGAGAAGGAGCCTCACAGGTTTTGGCCAGATACCTCCCACAGATCCTCCTGCCCAAGGTGGCTAAAGCTAGAGATGACAGCCCGCAAGAAACTCATGTCAGCCTGCTATTAATATTTACCCAGTCTGAAAAGTGTTTTGGCATGGTTTTAACGGAATTGCAAGATTTATTCCATTTCAAATGCTCTTTGGACTATAAAGCAGAGCAGTGCTGCTGTGTGTCAGCGTTTTGCTGAATCAGCAGTAGAAA
>NW_009613636.1:20114-43506 GCF_000690535.1 Cariama cristata
TCTACCTCAGAACAGGCCTGGAGGGCAGAATTAGCCTCCGGTACCAGAGGGATCACAATGGCAGATGACAAACTAGTCGATACAAAACCCCTAACAACGAGAAACTGAAATAGGAGCTGTTGATACCTACTTCTTTTGGGCAAAGCAAATTCAAACAGCACTTTTTGACAGACCAACATTACTCCAGCGCCTGGCACAAAAGAATAGTCACCACATGTGGTGCCCACTGTAGGGTGGTTTATGATGAAGCAGGAATAAAGGGGTGAGATGTTCTTAAAAAGCACAGGAATGGGAAAGAGAGGGTTGCAAGCAAGACTGCTGGAATTTGCTTTGTTTTCTTTAATTGAACGGGCGTTAGCTTAAGAAGAAAAGGCATTTACAAAGGCCAAGCCACTATTTGAACACTAGGTGTGGGTAGTTACTATCTGACAATATGCAAATGGGGTTTCATTATTGATTTAAAGGTGTAACGAGATCCAAGAGCTGAAAACAGGGGCACCACATTGTCAAAGTGGCTAAACTTTTGAACAGCTTCACCAAAAGGGAGAAAGTGGGCAAGATAATGCACTACTGCTCAACTACTGAGACTTAAAAATTAAATTTTTTTTAAAATATACTTTAAAGTTTCTGGGAGCTGTTGCATGGCCACTGTGCACAGAGCATCCCAGCTGCTTAGACGTGACCATCCTGTCTGGACCAGAACCCGCAAATTCTCTGTATAGCTCATTACTTTACACAATTGCCTTTATCTTACTCAGCTTGTTCCTACCACTCACAGCCCTGTGTTAATAAACCTCTAGTACTAGATCTGATATTTCAGAGCTTTAGCAGTTGTCCACCAGGATCAGGGAAGATTTGGTGTTGTTAAATGTATTTGTGGTAGCAAAAGATACCAGTGGAGGAAATCAGAGGGGCAAGGGTGCTCTGCTCTGAAAAGTTGCTGAGCATCTCACATCAGACCAAGTCCGATGTAAGATACAGTCCTTTTTTCTAAGAGGTCTGGGTAGTTAGCCATGTGGAAGGTCACTGTTGGTCACCAGAGCTGGTGTCAGGAATAATTCTTACCCCAGGACAGATGGGATTATAAATCCTTCCCCCAGAGTCCTCTCCTACTGCAATTTGGGATATGCCTCTCTCTTAGGACCACTTAAGTACTTCTCACCTAATCAATCATCTGTCTGTGGAGAAGATCAGGAATTAACCTCTCTCGTCTCTCCCGAGCAAAATTGGATTAGGTTGAAATTCTTGAGTTAATACAGGAGATACCTGGGTGAAACTTAACAGTCTGTGATGCACGCAGGATCAAATGAGCAAAGTCCAGGAGGAGGCATGACTTAAGTGCTATCCAAGCTACGACCCTAGGTGCAAGCACTGTCTGCTTTTCCAATTGTTTACGCTCCGTGCAAAAAAAAGCGGATTCAGAGCTGTGGCTTCCAAGGCTGCAGTGTGGTGGATCTGTATCAGCCGCAGCACTGCTCTGCCTCCCTCCCCGCCACGGCAGTGCCAACCGCAAGCATCCAATTTCATAACGAGTAATGGCACAACAGCAGCCAGCTCCGGGCACTGCCGTATGCCGCACCTCGTGGAAAAACCATTGTGAAACACTATGCAAAGCCAGTTAGTTAAATGCTGCCAAAAATCAGCTGAAAGCAGTTGCAGTCTCCCCATCAACGTGGACGGGCGACTCCCATGAACCTGCAAGGACACAATATTCCTCCAGACACCGGCAAGTCCAGTTGCACATTTTATGCTGCTTCGGTAATGACACCGGTTTGAAGCGATCCAAGCCTCAGCCCTGAAGGATAAGTATTTGACAGCAGGAACGCCAAGTTAAGCTGTGGGCACAAAAAGCGACTTGGGATTAAGTAGCATTTTGCTTTGCTTAGACTATTACCCTGGGTGGAGCACTGCAGCTGGTCAAGATATCCCTGAAAGGCACTTTGCTGTGCAGTGCAGCTGTATCCTCCGAGTTTTGTCAGTGCTGGAGAACAACAAAAAAAATAATCCTAGTTTGGTTTTAAAAGACCAGCAGATAGGGAATGCTGACACAGGATTTTAGCTTCCCCGCGCCCCATCCCAGTAGTGCTAGAAAGGTGCTGTGTTCCCACACCCGAAGCAAGAGGATAAGGTAAAATTAATTCTTTGGGCTCTTCCAACAGATAGCAGAAGACACTCAGTGCGAATCTGCATCAGTGCAATGCACCAAAACTCAGCGAACTGTCATTAAAATGCAGCCTGATTTGCGCCCAGAGAAAACCAGCATTCTCTACAATCTTTTTCCCCCTCTCGCAAGCCCTGCCAGCAGCACACGATGCCTCAGCAGCACTGCGATGTGGGGAAGCTCAGCAGACAGCGGGATGAGCCTCAATAAATGAGAAGCAGCAGGTTCAGAACAGGGGGGAAGGGAAGGGAAGGGATGAGAGAAGGAAGCAGATTACTGGCTGTGGCCAAGGATATATTCATTATATAGAAAGGAGATGAAAGGCTTTACTTAAAGTGCCAACGTCAGTTCAATGTATTTATAAGGATTCAAACAAGTCCCACCGGTGCACAACAGCCCGAAGGAGCTTTGCGTTTGTGTAATTTAATGGCTCTTTGTTCACTGAACTCAAAAAGCAGTGGTGGATTTCAGTGAGTCCTCGGCCAAGCCCTGCACGGCTTCTAGGACTAAACCAGACATTGCTGGAGAGTGCACTGAGCTATGGTGGGGCAGCTTGAATTAAAAGGCTGTTGTAAAATAAATCCTCTGATAAGAACAATTAATGCTATCCTAACTATGTCTTTGCCCATACTCGCCACTGTCCTTGCTGGCTGCTGACTTGTACAGCCACGAAGGCACTCCTCCCAGGCAAAAATAAGAAACTACAAGCGACGTGGGGACTTTAAAAATATACTTTTGCCAATTTCTTTTCAATCCAGCGCACTGAATACAAGATATAAAAAAAACACTCTGCAGCCTTTTGTTCTCTGATGTATTTTTATTACTGGCAAAACCATTAAGCTTGAGGTTTTCTTATTTTATCTTTGCATTCAGTTTTTTGGGGTGGGTTGGTCTTTTTGTTGGGTTTTTTTTTTTTTTTTTGGTAATCAAAATGGCAATGGTTTATTATATGTTTTGAGGTTTCCTGCACACAAAAAGAAAAAAAGGCTAGGCTACTATTCCTGTCTCTAATTCATCCCTTTTGCTTGCTCTGCTGTGGGCAAGGCTTCAAATCATAACCAGCAATTTCATCTGCCTCCTAGTTACCAAAAATTACTGCTGCACCCACTGGTGATTCACAGACCGAGAGCGACACACATGCACACACGTTTGGTACCAGGACATCCATCTGAAGTAGCAGATGCCTGGCAGCTATATCTTTCGTTCATTAAAACATGAAAGCAAGCCAGTCTAAAAAGTCTCCACGATAAAGGAGTGGAAAACACACATGCACTTTCACAGGGGTTTTAGGCTGATTAGTTAGAATAATATTTTCAAGCCAAGAGGATGATACTGGAGCATTATACATCCTTGAGATATGTTACTGGAAATGTACCATTCTTTGTCAAAACGGATGTCTCCAAAGGCAAAAATCAAGGCACTTCTATGAGAAATGTATCTGCCAGAGTATGTGGTTGTCTCCAAGATATGGAAAGGGAGAGGCATCAGCGTATTTAAACAAAAATCCAGCTCCAGCCAGCCAGGACGTCCCTCAACCTGGGATCACCAAAGACGTCCCTCAAGCTGGGGTCACCAGGATCAACCTGGATGTTCACCCTCCATTAAGGCATGGCTCAGCATCCCCCCCAAACACACCGCGAAGTACTGCCTAACACCGAGCTATACCACGCCATCTTCCATACAGTATTTGCAGAAGAACACGCTCATTTGCATGCCCAGAACAATACAGAAATTAACGGAGATGACTGCAATTCATACAGCCTTGTGTCTGCAGCAGTGGAAAGGTCAAACAAATTAAGGCTCTGAATTCTGGGCAGAGATTTCAAGCTGGCTCTCTAACATTTGCAACACAAGGGAATAATTAGAATACATCCATCAGCTCCATTTCCGTTAGAGAGCCCGTTTCTGTTAACATGGTGATGAGCTGTCCTCTGCATCGCTAGATCTGCTGTCAGATTATGGTCAATTATTTCTCCTCAAATATTTCAACTTGCAAACACAGACTTTACTTCCTTCAGCTCTCAGATCTCAGTCACATCGACCACACACAATACCGCTCTCAGAAAGAGCACCGAAACCCTGCGGAGCCAGCAGACAGGCTGAGCCCCTGAAGAAAACCACTGCAGCTCCTAGGGACATCAAGGAGGGGGAAACAGTGCCTGCATTTAAAAAAAATAAAAATCTCTAAGTATTTAAAAAAAAAAAAAGAAAAGAAAATCACAGGATTTTCATGCTGAACACACAAAACCTGCAGCACCTCCCTCCTCATAACTGTGAAGCCTTATTCAAATGCTCAGTCCTCTTTTACAAGGAAGCATCCTGCTGAGCCCATAGGGTGTTTTTAGAGCAGGAGACAGGAGAAATACAGGGCACTGCAGCTTAAAAAGCACATTTTGTACAAGCTGTTCCACGTGAGAATTTGCACACCCAGATGCTTCACTCCCCACGGAGCTGGCACGACCTTATTTTTAACAGACCAAACCAACCTGTCTCCCCTGGGACACAGAAGGCTTCTCAGAAGAGATCTGCTGTTTTGGCACTGCCTCGGGACTCCAGGCTTTTGTATCTCACAGCTGAGGAGGAGACTGCCAGTTTCTGGAAATCTGCGTAGGGATCCATAAACCTGAGCAACGTCCCCAGCTACACTGCGAGGTAGGTGCCAGGGAAGATTCCACGCAGGAGCCTCAGCAGCGTGACCAAAAGGAGACAAAATTCCTCGCCAGCCACCCTGGCAAGGAGAAAACCAGGATTTGAAGAGATGATTTAACATTAAAGCTTCTTTTGCCCCAGGAAAGTGCTCGGAGAGAAATCATGATAAGGAAAAGAGACGAGGAGCCCACGTGCACTATTTCCCCACTGTGCTACTGCCACGCAGAGAGTGACGGGACATGCATACCTGCTTATTACACAGCTGATCTGTCTGCCTTCTGCGGGGTCTGTGTGTCAATCATGAGCTTGCACTGATCCAGCATCTCCTGTGATGCCCCTTATTCCCCCATGTACTAAACTTGCTTTGCAGCTCTTGACAGACTTGGGGATCAGCAGCACAGTCCCACCTGGAGCATCGAGCAGCAGACAGGTCCAGATCTCCTTGGATCCGGGATTCCCAAAAATGGGCACTTCCATTCAGCATCATCTCTGTGCTGAAAGGGTCACCTTAAGCCCACTTACTCATTAACTTACTCCCTGGCACAGGAAAGGTCACAACCAATGCACATTTTTTTGCTGTAACATGGCTGCCAAGGCTAATATTGATATCTGGCCATAATCCTTCCTAACCCCGCAGAGGGCTTTGGTAGATCAGCATGTTGCAGCAACAAGGTTTAGGGGTTAACGGGTGCTACATAAAAAGCCTGCCCTTGGAAGTTTTAAAACGTGTCTCTTCTCAAATGTTATGACGATGCCTCCCACTGTGCCTCTTCCGTGCCGTCCGGCCGAGCAGCCAGCTGCAGCGCTGCCCTTGTCCCACTTTCCCAGTTTGCATTTGTGTCCCTTTTCCCCCAATTTTTTTTTTTTAAATTTCATTTTAAATGTTTGTATGTGCTGGATTAGCTGAAGCTCCATTACCTAGAAGTGGCACCAAAAGAAAAAAAAACCCAGACTTTTCTGCCTTTGGAAATAAAAATGTTTTGGCTGCCAAAGAAAAGAAAGAGTTACACCCATGTAAAGCTTTCACTTAGGAAGAATTAATACAGCCAACTGTTTTTGGATGGACTGCCAGCTAACTACAGCATAAAAAAAAAAAACAAAAAAAGAAGTAAGAAAAGAAAAGCCCTAAGCCCTGTCCTCTCCCGTAAGACTCACGCCAGTTTCTAGCTTCCACTGGGTTCCTGTTCAGAGGGAAATCCTCCGTCACCTCTGTCTAGACTACTCACCTGATTTTTTACTGGAAGAAGTGCTGAAAATTTATACTCTCAAGAAGCTGAGATGCAGCTTCCAGGACCATAAGCCTTTGCAAAGCACACATGCTAGAACACACATACAAGCTGTATTTTATACACTTACAATATTTTCTATACGTGTCTCTGTAGCATCAGCTCTGGTGACCAAATTCCCTGCTATGCTATTTCCTTGCTGACCATCAATTCTAACATTCCCATCCACAAAATGCCCCTTTAAAATAGTTAGAAATTGCACGTGCAATTCCTAGCATGACTTACTCTACATACTATAGGATTCTAGCTTGATCCCAGATGCCTCCCACAGAGCCAGTTAAGCTAAAGATCTGTCCAGAAGGACACGTAATCTTGCATATAATCACTGCTGAATACACAGCCATACTATCACAGCTGAACTCCCAGCCTGGATAATTAGAGATTTTATTCCTCTATTGTCCAACTGCAGATTTCATTGAATGCCTCTCCTTTAACTTGCCTGACAATCATTAGCAATAATTAAGCAATGATGATACAGAAGACAGAAATAAGAGGTTAATCAGAAGGGAGTGATTTTTTTTCCCCCTCCCTTTAAACAAGTCCAGTGCCAGCATTCATACTCACGAGAGCTGATATTTTCACAACTGCCCAGCAAAAACATATGCCGGGGAAAATAAAACCCTGGAGAAAGCAGTCTTTTTTGTCCCCCTTGCCTTTAACATTGAGAAGCAATGCTGAGTGCACATCTGATTAGCTTGCTTTAGCCTGGGCTACGTAAGAGGATCTGCTTCAACATCTCTCCTTATGTCGACTCGCAGTGCAACAGGGACGCTCTGTTTTGCTGCCTTGACATAAGTGACTTGTAATACAACACAGTGCCGGACAGGCTGTCAGAGGGGTTGACAGCGGCTGGGCTTCATTACCCATTTCACGTACTGGCTTTCCTGCGGCACCGAGCATCCTTCGCCTTGGCACTGCAGAGGATCTTGCTTGCTGCTCTCTCATCATTCTGTGCTTTCGGTTGTCTGCCCGCTCCCCAGACAGAGCTAAGGGATTTTAACATGATCTACGTCAGCTACTCAACGCTTTCTCCTGGACAAAGTGGTGAGATAAACAGGATTCTCTGTATTGGTCATAATTATCTTCAGCAACATGAGCTGAAGGAAACACATTAAAATGCATCACTTGCAATTAAAAGTATGCTGACTAGAATTTTTCCACTTAAAAATAATAACAAAATTCAGCTCCTGGGTACGTTTCCTTTCCTTCCTCCCCAATTTTGGAGTTTCAAATTCTGAATAATCATTATTCTGAATAATTCACCCACAGGCACCGCCCTGGAACTCCTCACAAATCAGGACATCTCAACTCCCAACTGCTGCTCTAACTTGCTTATCAAATGTCCGATTAAGGCAGCAGTGGAGACAATCAGTCTATGCACTGGTGGCTCAAGTATCACGCACTGTTGCTCAATTTTGTCCTGTTGTTTTTTCTAGTTTACTTCAAAAAAAGGGCAAGCAGCTGTTGCAGCAGACAGCTCCCGGATTTCCCTCGATGTGCGTCAGTGGCATGATGCATGCTACTTCTCAATCTGGCGGCCATCCTTCAGACAGAAGGAAGTAAGACTGTGGTCATATCTAAGCTACTGAAAATCTTGGACATAATCTGTAAAGTAAGCCAGACAAACAGCTTTCTGTGCTTGCACTTTCTAAAAATGAATCACAAAAAGCCATGACAGTAGATGGAACAGTTTAAGCCAACCAGTTGAAAATAAAGCCAAAGCAGAGACCACTGCCAACGTTGCTCCACTGTGTCATTTGACATTCAGGAAGGTCTTACAAGCATTTACAGAGTCTTAAGTTAAGCCATCAGTACCAAACTGGACAGCGTGTAGATATTCACCAACACTGTTCAGCGAAGCAGCATGGTGAGTCTCCAAGCTTTGCCTTCCTACAGCCATTTTCTCCTTAGTGCCTTTTCATAGGGTATTCTCAAGCACAGCTTCACCTTTAATTAATGCAAGATGTATCAACCACACAATAATTCTGCATCCTCTTCCCTCCCCAAAAACATTCAGTCTGAACGTCAGCTTATCGGTTTCATATTGAAAACCCAAGACACAGCCAAGAGTCTGAGATGCAACTGAGCTCAGACTTCCTACATAAGGGAATGAGGCTTCTCAGCCACTCGACGACATGGCTAAGGCCACAGCAAACAGTGGAAATGCTACAAAATAGATTTACACATCGTTGGTGGAACATCTCAAGAGAAGCAGTATCTGTTCCGGGCCCACTTCTTCCCACAGAGTATGACAAACTTATGCTGAAGTCAATGAAAATTTGTCATATCCTGCGAGGGAAGAATTCACCCCATGAGCCAAGAGGCGAGAAGCAGCTGTCGGTCTGCCCTGACAAGGTGCAGCTGACCCAGGAAAGAAGCCAGACCATATATCCTGACATCAGCTGATAAACCCTAAATGAAACTATTTTGCCCCAAGCAATATTCTGACAGGGCAAAACCATGTGCTTAGCAGACACCTTCTTTACCACATGCATTGCTGGCGTAAAGGGAAAAGTGTATGGGTCTTAACCTAAAAACCTGTTAGGTGTTAACCTGACACACACAAGAGTTTCTGCCTACTAGTAGTATAGAGGGTCAAATAAAACATCAGGAATTTTTGCCAGGACTACAATGGAGTACCTATGTCACATGTGAAAACAAGACCTGTTTCACTTCCTTGCCTTCTCCTGCCTAAAAATTCAACCCAGACAACAACATCCTAAAGCTGTTCCAATTGCAGGCAAGCCGAGAGAACATGTCTCGCTTCAATCCCTCAGGCACTGGTTCCTGCCTGATCTTCTTTCAGATTAAGATTAAAAGATCTTCCTACCTACCTTCAGAAGGTTCACCACAACTTAGATTTTAGTAAAATGCAACATTAAACCCACCACAACCAGAGTCACATTAAATAGGTGCAAGTGACCAAACAGAACGCCAAAGTTGTAGGCGATTTGGCCATGCAGTGACAACCCAGATGTTCCCTGTCCATGCCTGCCTCCCACCTC
Organism: Cariama cristata; assembly: GCF_000690535.1. Taxonomy (NCBI): domain Eukaryota; kingdom Metazoa; phylum Chordata; class Aves; order Cariamiformes; family Cariamidae; genus Cariama; species Cariama cristata. The sequence goes on from NW_009613636.1 coordinate 29,216, forward strand.
CTCACGGCATTAGTCACTCAGAAGACATCAGAACAAAGCCACATTCAGACTCGCCAGATCAGGTTTTGTTTGCTTCAAGACCACAGTGGTAGACAGCTGTTGCACATTTTACCCTAAAGTTTGAGTGAGCTCTTCACAAGATTACAGAAGCTTTCATTATGAAGGACCTCGGAAGGACTCTAGTCCAACCTCCTGCTTGAAGCGGGGCTATTGGCACAGCTTTGAAGCCCATGAGCTTCATTATGTGGCCATTGCTCCTTGTACCATCAGGCACTACCAAAGAGTTTGGTTCCATCATCTTCACATCTGCCCTTCAAATAGTTGTTGTTGGCTGTTAGATGACTCTTAGCTTCTTCACCAGAGGAAACAAGTCCAGCTCCCTCAGCTCCTCCTTGGAGGGCATCTGTGACTCATGGGTCTCTGGCCATCTTGGTGGCCTTCTCCCAAACCCTCTGCAGTTTCTCCATCACCCTTTTGAGCTGAGGGGATAATATTTTAGATGTATCTCACCAGTGTCAAGCAGAAGGGGTAGGAACTTCCCTTATCCTGCTGGCTAGGATTCTACCATAGATAATAAACACTTTATTTGTGATAATGGCACTCTGGGCTTGTACTCAACGTAGTGTCCACCATGAGCCCTAGGTCCTTTCCAGCCAGTACTGACACAGGCATCATTCCACCCCACGTGCAGAACTTTATTTTTTTTCCTCCTAAACCCCACAACATTTCTGTTGGCCTAGCCTTGAGCTGACTGAAGTTCCTACACACCCTCTAAGTAAAATGAGAATAGCTTGCTTCAAAACACATTCTTTGTATGATCCCCCTTCCTCTATCCTTCCTTGGCCTGAAAGGATCCTCGCACTCCATTAAATCCCCTAGTGATATCCTATGACACCAAACTGAAGCGTTCCTCCTCTGTCAACCACTTTCCCCATTTAAAAAGTGATAAATACACACACAGACACGCGCACAAAAATCTGGGTAATACAGCCCCTGCCCTGCCTTGAAGGCATACGTAATGTTAAGTTGATGGGTAGGCAGTCATTAAAGATGCAAAAGTAACCTAACAATATTAACGTGTGCCTTCCCCTGAACTGGTGGTGTTTCCTGCTTGAGACAAACTGTAAAGGTATTAAATATATTTAAAGCATAAGGGTTACAAACAGTTCAATTTGGAATACTTTTATACTGTATACAAATCAGCCTTTATGTAATTAGAGAAAAAACAGGGCAGTTTAATCCATAATGTTTTTCTCCCTTGTAAGTAGGCATTTGATCAGCAGAAGACAAAACACAGCATCCTGGAAAACCACTTAAATGATTGGATTTGGCAAGCAAAGCTCTGGTCTTCCTTACGTTCTCCATTACTTTAGGAAAAGAAAGGAAAGCAAGAAGCACTGGACTTCTTTTGAGAACAGCTGTTCCCCTTAAAAGGTATGTAAAGAGCCACTGTTCCACATCACGCCCTCTTTCATACAGTTGCTGGAGGGCTTCACGCTTAGCAGCACAGCCAGGACGTGGGTAACACCTCAGCCTCTTTGCTCTCATGGGCTACTTCACCTGCTGAGAAAGGAGGGGTGAACCCCCAAAACTAAACCAGGGAGAGTTGCCAGCTGTCTTTGCACCCCACTGTGCAACTGCAACCATACGTCACATCCTGCGTTTTTGGCTCAACACTTTCAGTTGACGTCCTACAAAGGGTTACCAAGGAGAGGAGCAGAGCCCAGATGTATACATGGATCAGCTCCCCCAAAGCCAGGAAAGCCCCACAGTTGTGGAGGAAAGATTAAAGAAGGGATGGAGGTAGGGAGAACACATTTTTGCCCCTCCTCCACCATGCAGATATGTCTGTTCTTCTCTGCAGCTTCTCCTACATTCTTCAAAGTAGGCTCATTTCTGAGTCGTACAGATCATGCTGGGAGCTGCAGGCTGGAAGCTGGTGGCCCTTAAGGTCTGTAGCCTCGGCACACATCCTGCCTTCCAGGGAGGGGACATGGGGCTGGGGAGGCTGACGCCACAAGGCAGAATCCCTGTGTCAGCCCTGCACTGCCGGCCCCAGCGCAGGCTCACCTCCCCAGGCAGTACAGTACACACGGTGCTGGATGCGTGCCCCAAAGGGACATGTTTTGACTCAAAGCTTACCCCAGTGCCCTCAGGATGTCACCTCTGAAGGCTCCCATGCACCGGGTCCAGGCCACGTCTCACTGAGTGCTTTGTTCTCCTTCATGGCCTCTGGGACTGACAGCTGTTTAAAAGTTGTCCCCTCACCCCACCCCCTTTTTTTAAAAAAAAAAAAAAAAAGGGGGGGAAGATGCTGACACCACAAGTGACCACCCAGGCTTTCAAAGCACTGCAGGAGGCCAAAAAGGAAAGGCACCCATCAAGCAGCTTGTTATCCTGATGTCTCTTTACAGAACAGGCAGTTCCCACAATCAGTCCTATGTACCACAGGCTGTAATTTTGCCTGGATGGCAAGACGAACTCCTCGGCTACCGCTCTAGTTGCATTTGAATGCTTTCTTGGCAATATTTAAAATTCATGAAGACAGGTTTTGGGTCTCCTCTCTGCAAATATTCAATGTCCATGTGCTGATTGTCAGTTTTAACGGACTCGCATCACACTTGTTGGTGCAGAATGCACAAATATCCAGCCTGATGGGGAAAAACTGTGTGTGTGTAATGGTGCTGGAAGAGTGACAGACCTGTAACTTTAATGCCTCAGCCTCTATCTCAAGACCACAAGCCCTGAGAGCAAGGGCAATTTTACCTGACACAAACAGGGACAACTGAGCAAGACAACACATACAACGAAGCTGAAGGTTTCCATCTCTTCTGAAAATCTCTGTCATAGAGAGCCAATGGCAGGGAATGTATGGCTCACAGCCATATTATTTGGTTTAGTTTATTATGCATAGCACAATACACACAGTAACAAGGGTGCGTCAAGATGTGGCCTGTCAAATGTGTTGAAAACATTTACTGGGCCGTTAGCAATGAAAAGGTTCCTTGCCCTTGCACTACACAGATAGAGGTTTACCGCATGCAACCCAAATTTGAATGCGTTGCCCAATTGGCAGCCAACAGTCCCAAGTCTCAAACATTTTATGAACAACCAACTTGGACTCCTCCTCTCGGATACACATGAGCAATTTCAATCGGAGTTGCATTCGCACATCCAACAGGCAACTGCCGATTGCAAAAGGATTGCAAAAGGGTTGCATTTTCCAGTGTTTTACCAAATGGCAAACTCCAGTTCAAAGGCCATTTAAGCAGCTTCAGTAACTGTGACAGAATGAATGAGGCAGGGAGGGACCTCTAGAAATCATCTTGTCCCACCATTCTGCCCAAAGGAGGGCGGCTTAAGCAGGTCGCTCAGGACCCTGTGCAGTTGGGTGTTCTCTCCAGGGATGGAGACTCCACAGCCTCTCTGGGTGCCCGGTTCCTGTGTCTGACCACCCTCGCAGCAATGAAGTTTCATCTTACGGTTAAATGTAATTTCCTGTATGCTAGTTTGGACCCATTGCTTCTCATCCAGTCACTGAGGGCCAATGAGAAGACGCTGGCTCCATCTTCCTTACCACCCCACCAAGTATTTATACATGTTGATGAGATCCTCCCAAGCCTCCTTTCTCCAGGCTGAACAGCCCCAGCTCTCTCTCTGCCTCTCCCTGTATACCAGATGCTCCAATCCTCACACCTTTCTCAAGGCCTGTCATTGGACTCACTCGAGTATACCTATGTCTCGCTTGTACTGGGGAGCCCAGCACTCAACCCAGCACCCCAGATGTGCCTCACCAGGGCTGAGCAGCAGGGAAGGATCACCTCCATCGGACCTGCTGGCCATCCCAGGATGCTGTTGACGATCTTTGTCGCAAGGGCATATTGATGTCTCAAGTGCAACTCTTTGCCCACCAGAACCCCACGTCCCTTGGCCGCAACACTGTTTGCCAGCCAGTCAGTCTCCAAATTATTACCTGTATAAACTCAGTAAGCAACTAGACTTCTTTCAGATCACCGCCCCATCCCACCTCGGTCCTTATTTGCACCTACATAGCCAGAAAATCCAAATGCAAACAGCTGACTCACCAAACACGTGTGACAAAACCCCAAGTCTGCCCAGAGCCTCACCCACTGCATTGAGTTGTTAGGAAAGGCCACCAGCGGAGACACCTGAAAGGTCCTTTTCTTGGTGAGAAAAGCACAAAGCTCAGATTCAGATGTGGATCAGAAAAATCAGCCTAACATTGTAACCAGTGTAATTAAATGGGCTTTGGACCGCTGAAAGAGGAGCACATCAAGAAATAACACTGTAAAACATGTAATAACAGTGTTAGCACAGCAATTACTGTTTTCAGACTTAAAAGGCAACAGCAAGGTAACAAAGAGCAGACCAGTCAAATCCAAGCTTGAGACAGCATATTAAAAAAAAAACCTCAAACAATCTCAAAATTGTCTTACTTTGAATTTGCATGCTCTCTCCCTGAGAAGATGATTACAACCTTTTGATCTCAGCAAGCAAGACAAATTACATTATTGTGATTAAAAATTCAGGTCCTTCTGTTGCACCAGTAAGTAGGACGCACATGGTATGGCACTGTGCTGGCCCCTGCTACAAAGGTGCGAGAGATCTGGAGAACGGCACAGCAGCATTTCTTCCCTGAGATATCTCCGCTTCTGGACACAAAAGAGTTGAAGTCGCAGCACCTTAGGACTAAACAGATGCTCAGCTCCTTCACTCAGAGTGCAGAGCACCACGCTGACCAATATAGGAAATCTAGAAGAAGCTCTCCCAGAGGTGAAATTGAATTGCACACACTCATTATTTGATTTCTAGTTGCATATGCAACACAATTAAAAGGGGAGAGGAGAAATCAAATTAATTTTACCGAAACCTAATTGGGAAGGGAAGCCAAACAAACTACCACATTTCTCCTTTTCCTTTCAATAAAAGCTCCCTCCGTCAAAGCCTTAACATCTTGTAAGTGCATGCCAGCAAATCCATTTAAAGCTCAAACACAGAATTTTTTTCTTCTGTGCCCACACAGCAAAAGAGATCATTCTTCCTTTGTCGTGCTGGAAGGATTTGGGCTGAAAACTGGCAAGAACCAAATTTTAAAGCTGGGTCACTACTTCCCCCCACCTTTTCATCCTGGTAGGGTCTCGGTAGCAACCTTCAGCTTCAGTCAAAGGAGATTAGGGAGAGGTTCAGGAGCAGCATAGCGAGAAAACTAGAAGTGCTACCTTTAATAATTACCAAGAAAGACTTCCACAGTGTTACCATAGGAATTAATCCTTATATTAATATTTAAAGCATGAACAAAGCAAGGATGCTGGAAGAAATGACTGGGGGAAAAGTGCTAGCAGTTTGCCACTGCAATGCACTAATCGTAACTTAAGGGAAAAAGAAAAAAAAAGATTGATTGAGAACGCTGAGGAAATAGCACTGTCTGGGTGACAGGGTGAGCTCTAAACCAGAGCCACTTTCTTCCCCTAGACATCTTCTCAAGTAAGTAGCAAAGCCTATCTAGATTTTTACAAGTCTCCAGAACTGTAGTCCTTTCTAAACAGCTTTTTGGAAATACACGCCAACAACCCAGAGCACTCTTAAGCAAACCATATAAATTACGAGGCAATGATGCTAAGAAAAGAGTTCTCTCCAAATTCTACAGGGTTGTTCTGAATAAAGACAAAGTCTGGCACCATATCAAGTCTTAAAGAAGCAGGAAGATGTCGGACCAAATTTTAAACTGTATCTTAAAAAGATTAGAAATATCAGACATCCCCTCTGGATCATTGCTTCATAGTAAGTCTGAACAGCACCTTCTAAAATGAAGTTGGGTAAACCTCAAACAGCCACAGAAGCCAGACGTTAAAGGATGCAGCAAGGATGATGAAACACAGCTGAGCGTGCGTGCAGAAAGAGCTGTACCACTACTGCAGAGAGCTGCGTGCACATGGTTTTAGTCAGCTCTCTATTTCACTTAGCTCTCTTTTAAACCAAGAGGCAGGCAAAGGCAGGGAAGATATTTTGGTTTTAGCAGTGTTATGTGAACCTGGCAGCTTTCAATAGGACAAAATGCTATGTAAGTGCTGTGACATGGCAAGTGTACTAAAAAATACGGGTCATGCAAGATGCACAGCCATCAGAAAGGTGGGGGTCTAGAGTAAGACTCCCTTTAAAACCCATTATTTCAAGAGAGCTTGCAGATTTCAACACCACTCCATGCAGGAACTGTGATCTTTAGTCTCCTTTCCCCTGCCAATTTTCCTCAGGCTTTTGTGATGTTTTTTTTTAAAAGCAAACTGTACACCAAATGCTGCCTTTCTAAACATTGCACATTTATTCCCTGCTCTACCAGTCTGTTATAAGGCTTCTTCTAGAGTCATTCTCAAACCATTTTAAACATTTGGAATACCTCCCATGTGGGGGGAAAGCACAGAGCTCCTGGTCCCTTCACAGACAGCTCAGAAGTGGAAAAAACCATTAAGCAGTCATTTGGACATTAAATAACAGGCGAGGGAGCAGAACACCTTATTCCCTTTAACTCGCAACTGAAGGTGAACGTTTTGTTTTCCCTGGCATCTTTGAAACAATCTGAATTCTGGAGTTTGTACGGCGGCTTTGAGATGTGAAAACAGCTTGCTCCAGGAAAGAAGTAAGCTTTTTTGCTCTTATGGAGGAAAGAGCATTTAAATCAGTTACTGCAGTTAAAGCGAATAATCAAATGCTTTAAAACCTCGTGTTGCAGAATACTGCAAAGAAGTTTGAGGAAGCATGCATGGAAAGGACAGGAAGACTAATACAGAGCTCTCCAGTTCCAATTTCCTAAAGGTGATGTCCTGAGTACTGCTATGACAGCAAAAATAACAAGTCTCTTTTTTTTGCCCTCTCCCTGTTAGCAACAGCTATAAATGTCATCAACAGTACCAGCAGGAAACCTTCACAGAGGGTAGGATGTGAAGAAATAAGATGCTTGCTTGTTTTAGAAACCATTAAATTTGCCATTTCCACTGAACTCCTACAGGCACTTCTTCCTGAGAAGTTCAGGGATTCAAAAAAATTAAAAAAGCCATCCTAGCAGAAAGAGAAACTGCCTCCACAGTGGAGGAGCGAGCGGTGACGGTCCTACCCATCTCCTGTGGAGTCTTCCAAGTCTGATGGGATCATGACGGGCCATCGCAGGCAGTGGAAGAGGCCAAATTCCTCCGGGTCAAGAGGTTCAGAAACTGAAGACTAAGCCCTCTGTCCTCACCAAAAAAATAAAAGATGATTTCAGAGGAAAGACCTCACAGTTCAAAGGATCCTGCTCTCAAATTCCCATAAAAAATCTCCCTACTCTGTCTAGATGCCTAAGAGGAAGGAGCACCTTTTTGGAAATCTGTCACTTTCTGCCTTCAAACAGATATTCAGCACCATTGAATTCAATCTACTAACTTTCTGTTTTTCTCAGAGATATTGGATAAAGTTTACAAAACCCTTTATATTTAACTTGCAAGCTTGTGTGGAACTGGGAGTCAATGGGAAACAGTGTGCTTCTTCAGGGTTTGGGGACTGAACAAATCAACTAAGTACAGGAGAAGTACAAATAAAACTAATTCAAGCAAATGTCTTTTCGAGGTTTGCGAGGCCAAACCTACTGCTGGAAAGCAGCAGCACTCAAAAGAGGCCTGTACAAGCAGCACGAGAAAAACCAGATGCCTCCAGCTTCTTCAAATACAAATGCTTTTATATTGCAACTTGCTGCAGTCGTGTGGTGTTTTTCCCTTACGGTGGGATACAAGTCTAAGCCACGCAGAACAAGTAGGGGTATTTACAGCCTAGCACAGCAACACTCAGACTGACCTGAAATGCCTTAGCTCAGGTATCAGGCATAGTTTTACTCTGGGAAGAAAGCTTACTGCAAATATCTGCAACTGCCACAGCCCATTCGTTTCTCGTACCTTCCTACTCGGGCCCCTGCTTTCACACTGCCTACAGCCTGCGCTACAGATGCACCCACAGGAGCCATTATTTGTGAGCCTGTAACTACCCACTTTAAGGAAAAAATGAGATCTGTCAATGGGCTACTAAAGATTCAAAATAATTTTAGAAGACAGTAATGTCAGTAAAGCCACTGAAAAGCAGACCACCACGCGCTTGAAAGACAGATCTTCACAAATGCCAGGTAACCAGATCCAGCTAATACATGCCGTCATTCAGCATGTTAAAAAAAATGATTTAAAAAAAGATCAGTTGAGCTGTCTCCTACACCAGATTCTGGTACACTGTCACTTTGGCAAGGATTGCTTGTTAACACACAAAAGCAGCACAAGAAGAGCAAGAACCAGTTCCTCGCAGGGTGTTTAATTCTCCTGCAGTGCATTTACGAAAGGGAACAAACCCAGATCTGCGCTAACCTTTCCACGTTCTTTCTTCCCTGCCTGTTGTGAATATGACCAAATGTATTTTGTTTTAAAGGTCAGAATTTGTCACAAGAACGTTAATGGCTTCACGATCCTTAAAGTAGTACTTCTAGGCTCACCTGCAGAAAGTATTTGAGAAACAGTGGTTGAGAACACGATTTCTCAGCTAATATGAAAAACTCAATAGCCAAGAACCTCAACATTTCACAGTATTCGTGTGTTTGGAAGGAGGGGATGCCCTCCCCAGCATGACACCTTGGCACAGCCCTTGTCCCCACTGACGGCAGAGCCAGAGCAGCCCCAGGCCTGGCACAGGCTGGACTCACATCCCTTGCAACATGTCCACGGTATTTTGGGAGCTATTTCATTGATGTGTCTGTTCTGGAGGGATTATCAAGTCTGCTGGCAGCAAATGCTAATCAGGGCATGCCACCTCGTAAAGCAGGCGAGTTAACTGGTGCTACATTACATTAGGAGCTGCTGGCTAAGACCACGTTTCATTGCTTCCAAAAGACAGGAACGTACGGCTATCTAGTGGAAAATAAAGACTTTGGCAAGTTCAGTGGACAACAGCACTAAATTAAGCCAAGACTTCTGCAGGAACGCGTAACGAGAGCTGCAGGTAACACTAGATGATGATGCAGCAGAGGGTCCAGTAACTGAAAAGCCCAGCTGCATTAACAGGCAGAAAAGCAAAGCAAACATCTGCTTCACGACTAGTGTTTAAATAAATGCTACCTAGACTTCAAAATGAGCGAAGTTTTCAGTAACTGAAACGTTAAAGGCCCCTGTATTGTTCATACTACTTTACCACACACTTAAAAAAAGTTGGATAGCATTTCCAAATCAGTCTTCATGATTTAAAGGCCATTCAGGGGTGTTATGGAAACCTGCCTAATTTGCCTAGACAGTTTTGACAAATCCAAACCAGTGTGTTTAAATGTTTAGTAAGGAAACATTTTTCAGGAGATGTAATACCTTTTATTAGACCAACAGATACACACATGGAACCCAAGGGGCTGGGAGGGCAAAGAGACAAGCTTTCGGCATCTAAGTCTTCTTTTCCAGTCTGAAGAAGGGCTGTTGGCCTGAAAACCTTTCCGCTCAGACTAAATGATTTTTTAAAAATTAGAAAACTTGGCTCCTCCTCTAAACTTCACTTCATTTGTACCCTTAAACTGTCAAGGCTTCAGCATTACTTTGTTAAATGATGAATACACCTTTGGACAGTGTATTTGAACACACCAAAAGGTTTGCAAATCCTTTCTTTATACAATGAGAAAACTTAAATCCACGTATGTCAAGTGTACAGTGTCATCTCTCACCAACCATTGCTTCCCTGCCCCACAACACAATGTCAGCTCTAACGTCCTTCACCAGCACATATTAGATTAGATGGCTCCCAAGCCTCAAGCTGTTAATGTGCTGGACTGCCAACCACTGCTCAGTTAAGTAGCCAGCAAATACAGAGAAGATGCATATTCCTCCAGGCTTTCTCTTTGAAACCTTCACAGAAAGAGCCCTTTTTTTGTTGCCTTGTAGCTAGGCTGGGTTGGGAGGAAGCAGCATTTACAAAAGCTTGTCACCACATGCAGGACATACTGGAACATGCTGCTATCCCCAAGAAGATGAAAGAGGGAATGCACAAAAAGTCATTTTGGAGTTGTGCTGGGAGAAACATGACCTCAGCGTAACGTACCTCGAGAGTGGAATTTGTTTGCTGCACCTGGGGACTACAGCATGTGGGAGCAGACACCGGCTGCGTGCCTCTCCTGCAGCAAGCACCACAGGACCATAAGTTGTGCTCAAGGCAGCAAACATCTCAGCTGGCCACCTGGCTTTCTGAATGAGCCATTCGGTATATATTGCACAGCCTTTTAAAGGCAATAGTTGTCTGATCACTGGAGACATCTGAATTGCTGTAATCTAATCACCCCGAAGGACAGCTAGTGGCTGTTTTACGAGCTGTACTAAGGATATTGCTAGATAGGAGAAGCTCACAAGGATCTTCATCAAAGGTCACTTTTAATGGCTTGATCGCTTCTGCGATTTCTCAGATGAAGGAGCAGAGACCACAGCAAACTACGGCTGAGGGACAGAGAAGGAAACCCAGAACTGCGCCCATCCTTGTGTCTGGTCTCACACCCATGCAGTTCTCAGAAGAGAGTTTGATCTCGCTGCCAAGCAGCCGCTTCTGCTTCCAAGGCCGGACGCAGCGAGGCTGCCCAGCGTTACATGGAGAGTTAGGCACTCAGCCTGACTGCCTGCCACACAAAGCCAGCAAGGACGACCACAGCACTCCAGTCCTTGCAAAAAGGCAAGGCTGCAGCAGACGTAACTCTGAGAAACACCTCTCAGGGTCCTTACCAGTATATTCACATGCACCCTTCAGGAAGGCCTGAAGAGCAACAGCTAGCAACGCTGGAAAGCTGTGCCAGGTGAAGACAATCTGCAGCAAGACTTCTCACTGTTAAATGCTTGGAAGACAACCATGAATAAAAGAAACTGAGATATTTTAAACACGAGCTACCTCCACTCCTCCCTTAAAAAATATGAACCAAAACCAAGTCCCAATATGAAGACCTACAGGCTAATCTAGTACCTTAAACAAGAGAGCTCAATTTTGCATTTGACTAGTATTTTAATGATGTATTAAATTACACATATTAATAGAGTAATTATATTTTTTTTTTTTTTGATGTACCCCTTAGTCAGAAAGCCTTAAGTAGATGCCTGAGGTCTTTTGTGCTGTTATTAACAGCAGAAACAAGAGTCTTAGAAACACACACCCTGCAGGGATCTCTGCGCACATATCCAATTACGTACATTTCTATTTCCAAAGTTTTTTCCTGATAAGTGTCTGTAATAATCTGAAATTTCTGCAGCATGCAAAACTTTTGGCATCAATTTAAATGAGCATCTCCAGCATTTTATGAACAGTCCTTTACAAAGGGGAAAAGTAAAAGACAAGGTCCACTGTCCAGAACAGGTTCTAGGCAAGGTTTTGCCATAAAATTCCTGTATGGCTTTTGGGAAATGTTCATTCCATGGAATGGAAATTGGAAAGGTATAAGGAAACTGCTCTCCCATGCATCTAATAAGCCATGAGAAAGACTGTCTAAGCGATATTACGAACTGGGCAGAGCTGTCTCTAACCAGGCATGCTCCCTCTGCCCATGGGAGAACAGGAGATTTGGGGAGCAGTCATGTTCCCACTCTCAGAACGAAAAGGCCTTTGTAGGCAGGACCTGAGATCGTGCTGGAGTCAGAGAACAGTGAAACAAAAAAAAAATTTTAAAAAAGAAAGCAAAAAAGAACTTGTCAAAAGATACTTTATTACCATGGATTCCAAGCCAACTGTACAGCAAGGATTTGCAGGAAGCAAGCAGCTCTGCCAGACAGCTGTGAGAACTTCACACTCATCAGACAACCAACCTCGGCTCTAATCACCACCTCCAGCACTACTCCAAGAAAGTGCTCAAAATCTGCAAGTTAAAGACAATTCTGTTTATAATTTACAGTCTTGGGATGGCCAAAGGCTCTCTCTTACTCCAGATGAGAGCCCATCAGGCTTGGTAACAACATGAAAAAAAAAAAAGCCACAACCCCCCCCCAAAAAAACCAAGAAAACATGAACAGAGACACCAAAAAAAAAAAAAAAAGGAAAAAACCCCAAACCAAAAACAACAAAAAACCACCCCAACAAAACCCCCAACCTCTCTCTGACCTCCAAACTTAACAAAGCAAAGTAAGACGACACACAACAGGCAAGTATAGGCAGAGCACAAGGCAAAAGGTGATCTAAGATCTAATACCTCAGCATCACAGGGCAGTGGTGTCAATAAACCAAACACATACATCTGGAACGGACATACAGAGGAAATGGGGCTACAGACTGATAATAAACAGATGAAATCTAATCAAGGAAATACAGATCCTTCCATCATACTTTATTGTTTAATGTGGTGGTCTTACAGACTGAATATGTTAAGCACACACTCTATCCACAACACTGCTGTTCGCAAATATGGACTCCAGGTAAAGAACAAGTGATTTTCCTAAGCTTGACCCTACAGAGACAGAATATCACGCTTTATTGCCCCAAGCTTGGCGTTTCAGCTGTGACAGAAATTAAAGACAGAGGAAAGACACCACCTCACATGGGTGCACACTCTTAGAGGGTTTTGCATGCTGACAGTTTAGCAATCCTACCATTTTTAATCACATCTGTGGTGAGAGGTAATGTATTTGCCCATTATGGCTTACAGCTGGGAAATATTTATGGAATGAGCAGCATGTTAGCATGTCTATTTCCAGCAGTCCAATGAGGCTTCTGAGAATCCTACCTAACATTGTGGACATTTGTTTCATTGCATGAGACTTCGTGCTCCAGTTTAGGATTAAACTGTCATAGGGGGATTTACTGATTTAACTGAATACTTGCTTTCTGAGAGAGAAATTCCAGTTGTCTGCTTCTCAGCTCTATCTAGCCATCAATACAAGCCAATTTCAATTTCAGGTTTCCTGAATGCCTGGATTAAAAGAAAAAGAGATGAAAATAAAAATCCATTTTTTCAGGAAAAAAGATAGGCCACGACAACAACAACAAAACCAACAAAATAATCAAGCAACATTAAACAAAGCATATGGATATTCCTAAAGATTTTGAGAAGTCTCTTCTGCTCAGCCTTTATTACTTCCAGCTTCCTCAAACTTGTCAAAGTCTAACATGCAAAAGGGACTATGGCAGGCCTGCCTTCTGACTGCCGTCCAAACTTGTTCCATCCTCTGAGTAGCTGCAGAATGGAAATGCGGCAGAAGCTTTTGTAGCACAACCTTCACTGCCCGGGGCAGACGAACACCCATAAAGCATAGGAAGGCAAGCTCCATCTCAATAGAGCTAATCAGATCAACAATTACTTTCCATAGTGTCATGTTCAAGCATAAACATGCTTATCTTTGTGCTTAAGATAGAGAAAAGGCAAAGCACTGCTGCAAAAATCCTTTTTTCAGGTCTGATTCTGTTGTGGGAGTTATAATCCTGAATTGAAAAAAGGATTAAGAATAAGGAGTAACTTCATTCTGTCCTTAAAACTCCAGCATTTTGAAAAGTCTATGGGATTGCACGCATCAGTAAAATTTGTTTTGTTTTGTTTTTTTTTCTTATTTACCTTTTCATAAGGCAAAGTAATACTATTTATTTTAAAGGTCACAGGCAAAGGAAAAACTACAACATTATCAAGTCAATACTATAAAAATATCACGTTCCAACTACAAAAACCGTTATTAACAACAGTTTTCTAGGAAACAGCTCCTAAGCTGTTCACTTTTCAAAATTGTTTTTCACCAAAAAAAGCCTTCAATTTAAATATTCACTTCCATTACACCAATTTAACAGATATGACAAACTACAAAATCCTCCCCTTATTCCACATAAGAAACGGAAAAAAAACCCACAACACAAACAGAATGAGCAGTGCACAGCTGGAATGAACACCAGCCTAAATTCCTCAGAAATGCCTACAGCCTTAGAGCCAAGATAAGGTGATTTGAAACATATCAGAGGTAGAAAGGACTCCACAAAGATATACTCCCTACCTTCTGAAATAAGTGACGCCCAAGCGTTTACAAAATTCTTGGGAAATTCATTGACTACTACAGGAGTGCTCAAATCAGAAAAGCCTTTGCTTCCGTCAAAAGCTTAATTAAATTTAAGCTGTTGGTTTCCAAACTAAATACTGATACAGACTCATACCGAAGACATCACTTTCTGAACAAATGAAAAGTTCAGGGAGCCACGGTGAAAGTGCCCTACCTTCCCGGCCATGCCAGCACTGAAGGGGTATCTAGCTTTTAATGAGCCACCATTTCAAGTTAGATTGGTTCAGC
>NW_009613636.1:43537-54806 GCF_000690535.1 Cariama cristata
GGTCTATCACTGTTTTGGGATAAGGGCAGCAGCAGAGAAAGGCCATTCACACAGGTTCAGGAGCAGCCTGAGTCTATTTAAGATGCAGCTGATGCTTCTGGAAGTGGCCCATCTTCCTTCTCCTAGCGCTGGCACAGGAAGCTGTGGGACCAGCCAGCTCAGAGAGCTGATCTGGCTGAAAATTCACCACTTGGTGTGGTAACTACCCAGTATTTGCTCCAAGACACTAAATATTCATTGCACTCATCACACGTCTGCTCTTTCGTCTTCAGAAGTGCCTTAACCTGCCGTCTACCATTGCCCTTACACAAAAGGGAGGCCAGTTTGTACATAAGTGGGTTTCCAAGGGGTGACGGGAATGAGAAGGTGGCTCTCCCCCTGGCAGGGCCAAGCCAGCAAGTGGGAATGCCGTCCTCCCGCACCCACCTTGCCTGTGCTGACACCAGCTGGGGTTTGCCGACTAACCGCAAGGGTCAAAACCCAGCACTGTAGGTTAGGCACAATTTAACCAGCCGTGTGACTCTATTCAAAACATGGAAAGGTTGCCTACAGGAGGGAGGAGAAACACAAATCTGACAAAAACTTGAAGAGCCAAAACCCCTGATTCATCACTATTATTGATCACCAGGAAAACAAACAACTTAGGCGCTGTTCTTAAACCATTAGACATCAGTAGAAAAAGCAGATGGGTCTTTCCATCTTTCCCACCTGCACACATCTAGCCCCAGGCCAAATTTTTTTAAGAAACGATATTAACTCAATTAAATTTAAAAAGCTCTTGGCTTCACCTTGCATTGTTGAGATGTTCCCTTTCTGCCGCAGTGCCCTTTGGAGTGCTGTAAAGGACAGGGCAGATTTAAAGACAAGGAAGAGGAGAGAAACAAGACACGGCATTCTAATTAAAAGCAACCCAGCCCCATCTATAAATTGAAAGTTCAACTGACAACAAGATTTAGCACCACAGTCTGGTCAAGGAAGTTTTCCACCGAACACTTCACGTTCCCAGGACACGGAGAAGGAAAGCACAAGACCTGTTGGTGAAAACCAGGAGACAGCACGCACTCAAACAACTTGGTACTGGGTTTGGGCAATCATGCAGAATACTGCTTGCAAAATCTGCCAAAGTCCAGTGAGCAGGTAAGAATTGAAGCCACTGACTAGGCACTTCTTAGTATTTCCTAATATAGGAGGGTCTCTTCGGTCTATTGTCTCCCAAGTAATCTTTCCTCTCAAAGCAAACAAAAGACATTCGCCAACATCTCAGATGTGCTTGCATAAGCTTAAGATTGATATTATTGGAATATACACATTCAGATGCCCATTTCTTTTCCTAATACCAAAAATAATCCTATACCAGGAAGCTTCATTAATCACTACCTTCAAATACAAAGCACTAACCTTTATTAAAGTGTTTTCACATACTGGCAGGAAGGGCAAGGCAATACCTGAACCTCCATTAAGCAAAGGGAAAGGAAACACTACAGATACAACCCTCTCCTTCCAGCAATTAAAGAGGCTCTTCATGGAAAAGCTGCCCTTTACAATGTTTGCCCTACTTAGCATTAGCTCTCAATTAATAAGAGGCAATCCTCCAGAGGACGGTAGCAATCCAAAGAAAAATATTAACAGGTAGAGAGTAGAGGTTGAAGGCTGTTAAACGAGCTCGCAAGATCCTCCAGGTGGCAATAAGAGGAGGAAAACAGGTTGAAGTAAGCAGAATGCCACTTCTCACTGCAAAGCATGGAGGTGAAGCAGTGTAAATCCACTATGACCAAAAAGAAAACAGCACACAAGTCATTTGGTTGCAGGGAAAGACTGAAAGGCACCAGAAACGAAAACCATGGGTACATGGGAGAAGATGATCCCATGATGCAGAGTAGCAGTCCAATAAAAGCAATGCTCTTTAAGATACTAACGTCATAAACAGTTTAAACAGCAGCAGTGACAGAAACCCACCCAGGGGAGGGAAAGCTCTGGAGAGGGGCCCATCATTTAAATACAGAGGAACAAAACAAAAAGGTGACCTCAAGCTGGTAAAAGCCTTCACTGACATTTCTCATGAAACAGAGAAGCTCACAGTGCTGGAAAAAAAGGGTCAGAAGAACACTTAATGTATTTCATCTTGTTTTATCCTGTTGACGCAGTGAAACCAGATGACATGCATCCAGAGTTTACAAGCCAGCTGGCAAATAATTTGGACAACTCAGTAAGACAGAGGCGGCACCAGAAAGAACTTAAGAATATAAACACAGCAGCCATGCTGCGCCGGATTAAAGGCCCACCTGGCTAACGTCTTGTCTGACAGTGGGCAGTTGTGAATTCCTCTGCAAAGCGTCCAAGGGGCCGGGCAGACACAGGATGGTCCTTGCCCTCGTACTGCTTTCTAGCTTGCAGCAGACAGTGGTCAAAGTTTCCTGAGCTGGAGACTGCATTTGGACCATTATGTTTAATAGCCCCTGACAGACCTTCCCACAGAAGGATAACCATAGCGTTTTTACATCCTGCAGCGTGAGCTAGAAAGCAATTTAATCACCAATGCAGCAAAAGGCTATTGCTTTGGGATATATTATTGGTATCCCCACGTTCAGGGCTTGGGAGCTAAAAATCACACATTTACTCCAATACTGCACCTTCCGAAGATGTTCCTGCCAGAAAGCTCACTGCAAAACCAGAAGAGTTAGGGAAAAACCCAACACAGCAACAAACTACTCAAGCATATGGCAGACAGTGGACAGATGGACAAAGGAAGGAGTTACGTCATTAGTTTGAGAGGAGCCAAGGTATGTTCTACTAAAATGTTTACAAATATTTGTAAAGCAATAATGTAAATGTGAAGGGACTGGTTAACACTGTAAATAAGTTATTCTTCTCTAATCTTAAGACAAGACCCTATTTGGTTATAACTTAAAGGGAAAAAACAGACCTCCCAAGTGATTAATGAAAAAAATCACTGAAAAAGAGGTTGATATGCACAGAAACGTCTAGAACACGGCACTTACAGGACTAGCAAGGAGGAAGTCTTGGGTTCTTCCTTGAGAATTCAGGGGAGAGGAAAAGAAGTAAAATTTACAGACATCATCTCAAATCCCATAGCTCTTTTCTATTACAAAAACACCTTGCCCCATTCCATTTAGGAAATGTCAGTTTTACTGCATAATTATTTTTTCCTGTTCCTTTTCCCATCTCTAGGTCAAAGCCCATACCAGACAGCCAGCGCGTTACCAACAAAAAAAAAGGATGGTATTTCACAAATTTGTGCATGCAATCAATGGATACTTACAACTCAGGCACTTTATATCTCAATTTACAGGACAATGCGCACAAGATAACTGTTAATTTCTTCAATTGTTTAAGTACCAAACCAGTCAGTTGTACAGAATGACGGTATGAGCCACAGCTGTGTTTTCATTTACACCTGCCTTATAACATCTGATACACTTTAAAAATGACAATGCTCAAAGCCAAGTAGATTTATATTGGCTCCGCTCAATTGCTATATAAATAATGGAAAAATTATCAATAGACTGCAGTTCTCAGACTATTAACATTTACTGAAAAACAAATGCAAAAATAATTAAAAATGAGTAGAACTGGAAGATTTGCAGTTGGAGCCTGTTTAACCAGCAAAAAAGGATTTTCAGAGGATAGGTCCATGTTCAGTACAATGCTGCTACCAATCAGCGTTGCTTGTTCTTCAGAAAATACTTCCTGCACTACGGAAATAAGGTTCTTCAGTCATTATTTGCATGTCTGAATTAACACATGGCAAACAATGCAGAAAAACTCAGTGTCTTTATCCAGGGGTTGCAGGAAAGTATTTCTTCAAGTTACAGTCATTTTGGAGACTTTAATGTTACATGTGCATTTTATAAGAAATGTCATTTATTCATGTACGGAGTAACTTCAGTGGTTTTACCTAGGTAAGATCTTTTTTCACATCTGTAATTTCTCATTTCTTTCCTTCACTTAATTTAACCTCCAAACATCAAACCTAATATCCTAATACTGCCATGACAGTCCTAATCTCTCCCTCTGCCGATGGAGACATAGGCAAAACAGTGAACAACCCATAATAGCACTGCTTCTCCTACCTCTCCAAACACAAAATTTGCCCAGTAAGTTCCCATTTCTTCCCAAGTCACAGTATATGCAAGCCCTTACTGGCATCTCAAACTCACAGTGGATCTTACATGGTTAATAAAAATCAGATATTTCACAGCTTGACACCCTACCTCCCTTATTTATAAAGAGCTTTATGCATTTCAAAGTGAGATTCCCAGCTAGATAATGGAAGACATTACTGGAGCCTAGTCCTGCAAAAGCCCAAGACACTGAGCTTTAATGTCATGCCAATCTTATGCACAGAACAGGTATTTGGGGTAATTACAAAAGTTCTAATAATGCCTTTGAAGTGCCACGAAGTTGCGCTGACTCTAAGACATGTAGTCATGCAGGCAGAAGCTTTTTCAAAAGATATTCAATTTGTTTTAATAAAATACTGAACAAAAACATCCTTTAGACCTTACTGTTTTCTTGGAGTACTTGTATGTAGTCACATAGAAGATTTCTAAGTCTAATCTTTAGCAGATGTAAATCAGCATAACCTCGCTACCTGAACAAGTTACACCCATTTACATCAGAGGAAAGATCTGACATAAGGTTGAATTTATTTAGAAGTAGCTCCTGTAACTCATCTGAATTTTTCTTTTAGTATAAATAAATGTTAAAAAAAGTCTTAAATGTTATCTGATACAGCACTTGCTGTTTTGAACT
Organism: Cariama cristata; assembly: GCF_000690535.1. NCBI lineage: Eukaryota > Metazoa > Chordata > Aves > Cariamiformes > Cariamidae > Cariama > Cariama cristata. The sequence goes on from NW_009613636.1 coordinate 48,311, forward strand.
GAGCTCTTTGTTATACCAGAATTAATTTCCTATTGTGTATACATTAAAGACAGTTTAATCCAAATTGATTGAGACGTGTCTGTAGAAAGTTCAAGAGAAACATTTGTAGGTATGAGGCTGTTTTTGCACAAGGAACCAGAGTGCAAAACCAGCCCATTTGCTGCAGGACAGGTGAAGGACGAAGGGCTCGGTACAATCCATGAGCACCGAGGTTCCAAGAAGTGGATCAGAGCTTTTCCTCCTGCTCATTCATGTACTAGCTCATGGACTACGTCTTAACTCTCCAAATCTATAGAGAGGTTGCGGACCACATTTTTAGTTTCTGAAAAGAAGCAGAAGGACCCGCATGCTTCCATCCGTTGGTCTCCCTGTGTGTGTCTTTTGTGCTGGTACATGAATTTTCAGGTGTTCCCTCAAAAGCCCAGAGGCTTCACCCTTAGAGCCAGTTATTGTTCTCCAGAGATGAGAAGACTTTGCTCTCTTCTTGGGAGGGAATGGTCTGTTCTTCAAGCAGGCAAAAAGCAGTGAAAGCCAGCAAGAAATCAAAAAAAGTATGATAAAATACTAAAAGCTTGTTAGCTACTGTGCACCTCCGTTTTCACTGACGTCTTTAGTGCAGCCTCCACATTTTCAAGTCCCTTCTGTTAAGTGGGCATGATTAATTCCCCTTCAGTTTTCCAAGCCTGCTTCTGCTTAGAAGCCAATTTAGCAATTAAATTAATCATCAAATATTTCTTGCCAGAGAATAAAAACAGAGTTTCACCTCGCCTGGGCAAAATGCAATTCCCACAGGATTTGAGAAGTTAATGAGCGGAACAGTTACCAAAAAAAAAAAATAATGTAAAAACTGGCAAATCCGACAGCCAAGAAAGAGACAGGAAGTGACAGACTTAAGAAAATACCTCTAAAGTAGAGGAAATGAGTCGTCCTTTAAGAAGAAATCATACATATAAAGCACATAAAACAGAGTATTCTTTGTAGACTCGACTGAAGAAGGAAAGAAAAAAAAGATTAAAAAAAAAAGACACATCCGGAATAGCATTAAAAGCAAGACAGCTTCAGTGGTCAGCCTCATCTAGTTAAGATGGAAATTTGAACAATTTTAAAAGCAGTGGCCAAAATCTATCTAGGAAAAAAAAAAAAAAAAAGAGAGGGGGGAAAAAAAGATTTAAAAAGCAACTAAATGCATGGAGGGGAGTGACTCGAGACAGTAAGTGGACACACAGCTGCTTACGTTAAGCAAACGGAGCATCACTGTGCTCTGTCTACTCCACGGATTGCAGGTAAAGTCCTAAGGGTGTTACTCCTGAATGCATAAAAGGGAATTTTTTTTTAAAAAATACAATATGCATAGGCTCCTCCCAGGAGAGATGTGCTGCGACAAGCCTCATGCTGAGTTTCTACTCAGGTGAAGTTCTCAACTGAGAGGCTTCCTCAGTGAGTTAAGAACTGGAGGCCTTTGTTGTAGCAAATGGGTTCAATGCACAGCTTGGGGAATACATAAAGATACACCTTTATCACAGCCATGACAGGCAGTCCCCAAAATCACAACAGCAAGAATTGCCAGGTTGTACCCACCGAACTTCTGGATACCCCATGCACCAGGTCTGGGTAGGGACCGGCAGCAATGCTAAAGAAGGCGTTAAGGGCTTTGTTAAGTGACACTGACATTTTAAAAAGGAAGCCCAAGCTAAGTACCTGTTTGTTTATGTGAACTTAAGTCTTCCTTAAACACGTTTTTTTTTAAAGCTAGTTGCTATAATGCAGGAAATGTCAAATGTTGCGTATGAAAGAGCTTTATTCGAGTGCAAACATCTTACAGAGTAAGTTTAACCTCTGAGATTGTGTGTTCATCCCCACAAAAGAACATTCATTGTCCAGACATGTTCAGCAAGGTTTTGCTGGGGCTGGGAGAGGAGAAAAAAAAATCTCCACTCCGTTTTACAACTGCAAAAGGCATTTCTAAGACATTTCTGTATAGCTACAATGTTCTCTTTTGTTATAATGTTATCTCATTAAATATAAATTTACCTGGACCTGCTTCTTTCCTTTTGGAATGATTTAAGAAGTCTTTCACTAGGTAGATAAATTAGAGTAATTAATAAACGTGAAAGCCTTCTGCCACAAGGATTTCCCCTGAAATGGCTTTAACAGCAAATTTAGCACTAAACTGCTTCAAGCAAGCTCACCGCCTGCTTTTCTCTGGCTGTAAAGGCAGCAGCAGTTACACTGAGTAACAAGCCTGCTACTGTAATACATCACCCATCACAGCCTAACTGGCATGATAAAGTGTTTGCTCATGAGGGGATTGTGAGGCCAGTCCAAACAAAGACCACTTCATCTTGCATTTCCTAGAAATCTTTTTTTTTTTTTTGAAAAAAAGAAAAAAGCTCACATCCTGAGCTGTGCCTATGGAGAGCACTGGGAAGCCTGAGCCACTCCCCAGCCTTCGCTCTTCCCCCACAAAGCAGAAAGCTGGTTGCCTGCCCTTTCATATAACCGCTCTGTTGCCATCATTCCCTATGCATTTCATTCAGTTATAAATGAAATAATATTAGAATCACTTGTGGTTTTATTACTGTTACCTGGAGACATTGCCAGCAGTTTCCTCCAGCAGCTTGCTGAATGGATGAGATTTGCAGCAAACCTAAATCAATCAAGCCAGCAAGGTCATCCTTATTGCAGAGTGAGAAATAAAGCCTGGGTGAGCCTCACACATTATTTTGCCGCTCACCCTCCTCATTTCCCCACTCTTCCTAACGGGTCCAGTTCCCAAGAGCTCCCAGGCAGAAGATGCAGGAAATCTGCCGGGAGAGCATCTCCCCACCACCCACTGTGGTGCACCTTCTCTCTTCGGGGAACAGGGGTGCATATCTGTCTATTTACCTACCTATCTCTATCTCACATGCACATGTGCAAATCCCTAATCATTCCAGCATTTCCCCACAAACAGAAGACAGAGAAACAGAGTGCTTGATCATCTCTCCAAACTATTATTCTGTTAAATTTGCTGTGATTTGGGCAAGTGGGGATTTACTCACCAGATGAAGCCCTGTGCAGTCGTAGCTCAGTTTTGAAACGTACAATCCACAGATGAGCGTGTCCCAGCGCTCTCCGTACGCCCTTATGTTTTAATTCCCCTTCAGATCTTAAGAATTTCCTACTTCCATTGACCGTTACATGGCAATGAGTTTCCCAGGCTATCCTGGTATGAAAAGCAGACCTCTCAGCCTTGACCATCAACCGAAGTGCCAGGGGGCAGGAGGGAAGGTGCATTCGGCCACTAGACACGGATCCTTCCTCTTGCCCTTTCGGGAGGCCAGTGTGACATTTCCCATACCTTACACCCTGGAGGTTTGCCATCCCAGCCTGGTTAACCAGTACATTTGAGTTCCCGCTCTCAAAGACTAAAGGACAACTGTCAAAAGCTGGCAACTTACGGCAAAGACATGGGACGGAAGGTACCAGCCTTCCCAGTGCTACATGCCTCGCTCAGATATCTACGTCCAAGAGCCACAGGATAGCTTATCCCCAACCTCTGAGAGCCTGCTGGCCCACTGGCTTGCCTCCTTTTGTGGCTGGCGTTTCCAGTAAGCTCAGGCAAACCTCCAGCAGAGCTCCTACAGGGAACGCACCCGTGATCCCATGAGAGAACCAAGGTGGCCGTTCCATGGCAGCGCACCTGGGAGGTGATGAGGCAAATGGGGCAGACGAGAGCTAAGGGGAACCCAAAGCAGCCAGCTTGACCAAGAGGGCAGCCAGGAAGCTCTCCTAAAGCACAGACAAGAAGTTCTTTCTTTACCAAGTTGCTTGTCTAAATTGAATTCGGTTTAACTTAGAACATCATTGAAAATATCTGCATCCGTTCTCGCTCACTTAATGCTGCCCACGGTACTGTGTGGTGTCCTGCCATTTACTGCAACTCTCTTAAATCTCTTGGCACATGAGCTTTCCAAGGCAAAGGATTCAGCACACAGCCCTCTGCGCACTCTGCACAACAGGCAGACTCCCAGCAGGGATGCAGCAACCCTTACGGGATTACAGACTCCATGTCGCAGAGAATCAAACGCAGAAGGAACTCTCTCCACCCTGTCAGTCTGTCACCTTCAGCCCAGGACCACTCTCAGGGAATGAAAAACAACCCAAATTGGATCATACACATAACCACAGCACCACGGGCCAATGTGCATACTGCCCTAACAGGATACGGCGCCAGCAACTTCTCTGGCAGGACGGGCTCAAATCCACCGGGCAACTGGATCTAAGAAGAACGGACAATCCCATGGTTTGTTTGAAACGTTATAGAAGACACAGGTTGAATGTTAATCAGAAAGAAAAAAAGTACTGATCATCAACATATCAATGGGCTCGGTTTAGCTTTCAGTGCTCATTATTGTCTGGTGTGAGATGCAGGACTGAGTCTGTACGGATATTTCCAAGTTTCAAAGTTATAGCTATGGTTTTATTCCCAAAGACCAATACAGAAAGGACTGCAGCAACTGTACAAAACACTTGAGGATTTAAAAATTAAAAAAAAAAAAAAGAAAAAAGAAACCTGCAATAGCATCATCCAAGTGACAATGCTCAGGAACAGGGTCTGGAATATTTTACAGTGATGCTGTTATATTCCAGCACACACAAGGATGTGAACACTTACTTCAGCTAACCACCGAGTGCATGAGCACGCACAGTTACACAAAAAGGAGTGCCTTCCAATGTGTGGCGATCGGGGGAGTCTAACCAGAATATTAAGAGATAGCCATATTTTACTATTATTTACCATTGAGGCACCACAAGAACCACTGCAGCTCCTTTCTTCTGCATATAATCATCATATTGATAAAACTTGCACCAACCCCAGACTGGACACGGCTTTTTTTGACACGGCTTTTTTTGTTTATCCACGCTAAGAGAGGCAGACACAAAGACAACCAGTGACGTTATACTGGCTACCAAAGAAAACAAAATCCAAGCCACTGTTCTTCATTGCACAATCTCAGCTTGGACAGGAAGAAAACATGGTCTAAGAAGTCACTTTGAAACCTTACTTTTGGATAAAGAGTTGACTGTTTTGCATGGTAACTAGGCATGAAATTATACCAGCTACAATGCAGGCTGCTCAGTGTTTTTTCTGTGTTGGCCCTCAGTCAGGTGCATGAGTGCTCCCACTTTGATTTAACTCAGATGCCATGCCAGAACACGTTCCATCAGCATCATGCTTGTCGTTTTAGTGCAGGATGGTCTTGCTGGCATGCCAAAGCCGCCGAGTCTCAGAGCACATTGCTTTCTTGGCAGGTATTCCTCCTTGCCTAGGGGAGACAGACATAGGAGAGTTCTACATCTAGAAAAAATAAGATTATTGGAGCCCATCAGATATGATTTCCGGCTTTAAGGATTAGAGCTGTGTCACAGCGAGAGCCAGGGAAAACAGCAGGTTGTTCCTTAGCTTGCACCTTGTAACATTTTACTGTTTACCTGCACTTATTTTAGATCAATTTCCTTCCTGAAAGCATATTTCGGTGCTTCTCTGCCTACCCCCACCACATGCCCAGCTCCCATACTTTCATTAGAGAAACCGTGCAACTAAGGCTAAGCACGTTTAAGGTTCACCTTGTCCTCACACTCCTTAAGACAGTTTCCTCAGCAACTGCAAGTGACTGCTCCTCCTCCACTCTCAGCATTTCCGACCTCAACTTTTATCACTGTGTTGACCCTCTGCAAAGGTGAGCACCTGTAAAACAGCTCCCTGATTTACACAGGCAGCCGGACTCTCTCTCATGGCAAGAAACTGGTTCACTTCGAGCAGCAGTTACAAAAGGAGCAACATCTGCTCCATAACTGCTCAGCAGAACATTGCACAAGAGCAGTTACTTCAGCCAGCCCAATATTGCAAATGCCAAAGGAATTTGGTTCCTTCGTATCTCTACTCACGGGACCTCTGTTTAGAATATTTGGAATTACTTGGACTCCACCACACTAATAAGACCCCCTCTGGGTTTCACTCTGGCTCTCTTGCTTTCACCACCTTTCACCTTCAGGAGGTTCTTCCCCATTCCTCCACTTTGCTCCCTGGTGCTGGCAGAGTCTCATCTGCACCCCTGCTAGCTCAGCTGCCCCCAGCTTTATTAAGAAATCATCTTCAATGAGTGCTCTCGGCCATGGTTCAGAAAGGCTGATGGAGAACCGCAGGTTTGTCTCTGCAGGGCTCTTCACTTCCAGCTCAATTCGTTCACTCTTTGATGCCCTCTGGGAACTGAAGCAGACAATGCTGATTATTTTTGCAATTCCTACCTGTGACTTTTCTGCACCTAACTAGTGCGGAAGGGACATTTCCTGAGCCTCCTCTGGGAAAAAGCCCATTCTAGTAGAAAATTTGGTTCCCGCTCTCCCTCCTGAAAACAAGTCTGCTCCTGCCTCACCTCACTTCAGCCCTGATGGTGGAATTTTAATTGAAGTGACTGGTGAAAGAGGGGAGGGAAGGTGTGGTTTGGCTGGC
>NW_009613636.1:54837-72797 GCF_000690535.1 Cariama cristata
CCTCTTAACACTCTGCTCCTTGCCCTGACAGTACCTCCTCCTGTGCCCTGGGGATAACCCTGTGCCATGTGGGGAGAGCTGTCATTCCACAGGGTGGAAGGAGCACGGGAAAAGCTTGCAAAGCACTTTGATGCTGAAGTACAAAATTCTAGACCCGAGGTAACAGTTCCCTCAATGTACTGGGAAATCAGGTTCCTCCAAGTTTCCCTGCAAGCAAGGTCACAACCACACTTCTTCAAGCTTGTTTGAGAATGACAGCCAGTCTAAAATTAAGTTGAAAAGTAACTTCTCACCCTGTTGTGAAAGAGGTTACAAAAAGCCTAAATGCATCTTCAAAGCCTAAATAGATCTTCAACGAGAAATACTCCCTAGAGGAGAGCAAGTACAGGCACATGTTCACAAGCCAGAGCTGGGCACTGATGCCAGGGCCTGGGCAGGGCAGAGCTGCTGCTCTTGAGGGACAGGGACTCAGTGGTGGAACATACCATGGACCTGCCCCAAGTCACCTTTTGCCACACTCAGCTACCAGACTTCAATATTTATCCACGCTAATGGAGCAGAAGAGAACATCAATGTCAAAGCAAAAGAGCTTAATGTGAAAACAGGACACATTGCTCTTGTGCTCTTCCTTTATCCCATGAGACCTATCATGGTAATTTGATGAAAAGTTGTTTTTCCATCCAAGCTCTACTTTGAGCTAAAAAGCCAGCGGTGACAGCATCAAAATGCTATTTGGGAATGGCTCTGCAGAGCTGTCAGATAGCTTTGTGGGGTTAAAAAAAACCCCAACACAGAAAACCAAACACAGGAGCCAGGACACGGCAAACCTTAAGATGCCTGAAAGCCAAAGGAGACAAACATCAGAGATTCAGAACTCACCAGCTTACAGAGGCTTCTCTCACTCCCTTCCCTACAAAAAAAAAGATGACTGTGCATTTCTGGGCAGGACTGGTTTCAGCAAAGTCTCCTTCTGAAATGAGCACGAGGACATGTGCAGAAGAAAAAATACTGGGGTGGGCATGGGGGAGAAGATGGAGAAAGTGGTCCAGAGGCTGGAATAAAGTTCAAAAACTTTAGGAAGTCAGCTTTTTCTTTCCAGTTGTTAAGTGCCCTGTGAAGAACAGGGGTTCCTCTGCACTGGTGCACACACTGTCTTTCAAGCCAGGTCTGTCTCTGGAGCAGAAATTCAACACTTTTCCCCAGAGAAAGTTCTATTGTCCTGCAGTCGCATTGCCAAATTCAGACATTTAATTCAAAGTATGAAACAGAAGGATTCCAGTCCTGCTTTTAAAGGGAAAATCTCCAGGCTACCGCTCCATCACATAACTAACACCAGCTTTGTTCAGGGCAGGGTAGAGCACAGCTCCCTATCCTCAGAAGGAAAGGGAGGCAACATATAAACAACATATCACTGTACATCACAGCCTCAGAGCCTGCATACCTCAAACAGTAACCAGTGCTAACAGTCTGAGGCACCTCGACAGATGTATAGCCAAGCAGCTATAAAAGAGCCTTTGTGCTGGCTGAACAGAAACAAGGCATTTTCTGTAAGGGAGACAGCCTTGACCACCTAGCAGAATAAACGGGGTTACACATTTCACACTTCCTCTGCACCGGGAACCGTGAGGGCAGATGGCACAAAGCAGACGCCGTGGGCTGGAGAAATGACCCGTTCGCGTCTGCAGAGCAACATCAGGGATCTGGAGGAGACGCATTACGAGAAGGAAGATGCTGTTGCCCTCACCTTCCATGTTCCTCGCTTGCAGTTCCTGTATCAGAACTGCACTCCTTGATTTAAATTTGAGCAGACCTGCAGCAGAGACTTGGCCCTGTGGTAGAGTCCATGCAAAAGATCATCACAAATACTCCTGATTCACTGTCCAGAGCACCAGACAAAGGCTTTTCATCCTAATGCTTAGGCATCTAGCTCCTATCGTATATATTTTGAAATACCTTTTCATCTTCAACCTAGTTTCCAGTTCTGAAACTAGGCTAATTCTTTAAGGCTGCAGGAGCTATGGTATTATTTTTGGCCTAGAAAAGATAAAAAAACACATGGATGGTTTCTCCTCAGTACAAGCACACGCAGCAGCAGCGATGCTACCATCAGCAAACCTCAGGATTCAGCCAAACACATTATTCCATAGGATCAGAGGTGGCTTCCAGCTGGGCCCAGTAAAACGCAGCAAGACAAAGTGCAACTGCAAAAGGCTCTCACAGTGACTACAGTGCACATTTCAACTCTAAGGAGTCAGAGAGGGGGGAAAAAAGATTATCTGAAAAAGTCAAAGGAAAATTGCTCTGTTCAAAACCTGGAAAAGCCACAGCACACAAACATTCCCAGGGAAGCAAAAGCCCTGCTGCTTTATGAAGATTAAATCTCCTATTGTCTCTCAGTTGTTGGGGTTTGGTTTTGGTTTTTTTGTTTTTTTTGTTTTTTTCTTTTAAACAAAGTTCCCCTTGGCCAAAGATGTTAGGAAGTGTCTTCAACAGGAGAAGGATATAAAACCAAGTATGTCAGTTAAGTAATCTGTGATAAGGTTAAACAAACAAGGTAAGGTAAGGGTAAGATTTCCTCACAAATCATCTGTGATAAGGTTAAACAAATTTCTCCTTTGTCAGGACAGTAAAGATACGCATGCAATGGAACAGTATTTTTGCTGACCTGGACAATGAACATGAGAGGTATACATTTTGAAGCCACTCTGGACAAGATTGTTTTTAGTGAAGCATCTTGTCTGAAGGCTGTATGAAACCATTAAAAAAATTGGGTCAGGCATTTAACCCACTCTGCACCCACACATTGAGGGGGACTGTAGGAAAAAAGATTTGCAAAAGACTCGGACCTAAGATACAGACAGTTCCCAATTGAGTATTTATGCAGAATCACACATAATATTAATGCTCAGCATCCACTTACTAAGAATTTTTTTAGTCCTTATTGAGGACAAAGAACATTGCCCTTATGCAGAGATGCTGAGGAGTGAACTCGGCTGTCCCTTAGGCAAATGTTTTCTCTATCTCTGTAAGACAGTAACACATATTAAAAAGTACAGTTACAAAGGATTAAGGCAGCTCAGATAATGCAAACTAACACTCTCTCCTGCATTCCTCACTAATACAGTGGTGACATAACCAGCCAAAACATGTAGCTTTAATTCAAGTAAGGTTTAAAGAAGTTACTGCCAAGTAATTACACCCATTGAAGGCCTATGAGCAGAGGAACCTTCATTAATACTCTGCTGCTACTCTCAGAGCACTTTTCTAACCAGCTGCACCAATCTGAAGTGGCAACCACAAACAAGAGCAGGCAACAAGTTTTCATGAACAAACTTGCGCTTGCCTTTCAGAAAGCACACTCACAAAACGTCTGAGCATGGGCAAGAGAACAGTGGGCAAGGATGCTGGCTGCCTACTCAGAAAGGCTAGGGCGACCCACGGGTAGACGAGTTTTCTGATAATGTGTTTATTTTTCTGATAACATGCTTTTCTTTGCAGCTGGAAGAGGGTGACAGTAGCACTTCCGGAACTGCAAGCAGCTTTCTACCACCCTTTTCTGCTTGCTAATGAACTGCTGGCTAAGTCCAAACTATAGGTTCCCATTTATTTCGTTGCTAATCCCAGCCTCTCTCTAAGAACACGTACTTAATCCCCAAGGAGTATGGGATGCTTCTGAAGACTGCTTTCAAGAACAAAAACATAGCTCTCAACTGGAGCTCCCTAAAGCCATTCAGTGGGAAGGATTAAACCCAGAGACTTGGATGGAGCTTAGATCCAGTGGGCATGACCCTACCTGTGCTCTCTTCATTACACAAGAGCATGTCATGCCTTTTCCTAACCCTCTTTCTAAGTTAATGACTCTAAAGCACTGGCTCTAGGAGCCTCATCTCACAGCTCCCCATAAATATTTAGGGTTCCCATCCTGTACTGAGCTGTGCTCTCAGCTATAAACCAGAACAGAGGCTAAATGAAGCGGTTTGCTCTGCCCCAGCAATGCTCCCAGGACATCAGACCACCAAGCACAGAAGCTGATCGCTGGAGCTTCATCTACGCTGCAGCCCTGGGAACAAGTCGCCACCAGCAGCACAGGTAAAATGGCATTATGCAGACTGCAAAGCTTGCCGTGAAGCAGAAAAACTGCTGGGGTGCTTACTTGTAAAAGACAGCTCGCTGTAGTGGCTTCCCTCTTTCCAGCAATACTTCACATCAGGGTATAACGCTGCAGTGTGGACAAAGTATAAATGGATAAATGGACACTTCCTATTCAAAGAGTCTTAAAAAACACTTCGGGTCCCTAATAGCAATTTAAATTCCATGCAGGCTTTGACTCTTTTACTGAAGTCACCATTATCACACAAGCTGCAAGTAAGTGGCATGAAGTTCAACTGGTTCTCAAGAATCCCCCTGACAAAAGTCAGTCACAACTTTCACTTTTGCTTCTTTATTCTAACAGTACTTCTAACTTGCTCGAAACACATCTGAAAGAACCACTGACAACTAACTTGCTTTTGCTGAGGATACCAGCAGAAATTCACTTTTATATAAGAAACTAACCAGAACTCAACTTTCAGTTCTGCAAGGACCCCCAAATACACTTTCAGCTAAAACTTCAGGATTTAAGAAAACAAAACCAGTTAGTTCCCCAAACCCTTCCAATTATGTTCCCAACTTCTTTGTGACACATAAAGTTCATTTTGGTCTAGGCATGCAGGAAGATAATCCCCATCTTTCAGGTAATCAGGACTTCTGGCAAGATTTTAAGAGGTCTCCAGCTGATAACCATGAAAGTTCACACCACCAGGAGTCCAGCTAAGCTTTTAACACAGGAAATTAGTGCTAAAATGTTTTAAGCATTTTAAGGATCAATTAAAGATGGTGCAACAGTCCAGCAAAGTAGAACTAAGTTCTCTGCTCCAAATCAGATGGTTTTAGAACACAGAACAGCAGCAGCTCTTCAGCCAGGAGGTGTCTACAGGAAATGAGGTTAGACAAATTCTGGACAATTAATCTTGTGTGCAGACAGATTACATACTCATACCATCCACAGAGCCATCAGACAACAGCATAGAGCACTGAGCGAAACTGCTACCTGCCTGCTGCAAGGACTGGGGGTTGCAGGTTGCCATCTTGGATCTTCCCTGTTCATCCCTGAATCAATGGTTTGCCCACCACAGCCTAAAAAGCCAAGCTCCTTACCGACGTACACGAAGTGCACTTGGGTACAATGCACAGGAAGACTCAAGACGGGCAGTTCTCATTCATAACTGCAGCTCAAGCTACAAAAAAAAAGAAACATGGTAGCACACCGAATTCCATCTTCTGGCTTGTCAGCACTGGGGGAACACAAAGTCCATCGAGGGCGGTGACTTTAGGAACAGGCAACTGGGAAGCAAAAGAGGAGTTGGCAGTTCCTGGGCTGAGGTGAGGAGTCACCTGGTGTTAACAGCTCTTTTCAATACATCTCCCAGCACCAGCAGCAGACTGGTGACTGCAAACACGGTGAACTGGCAAAATATAATTGTACAGATCACAAATGCATCCTCGGAGACAGCCCTAGGACACTGATAGCCCAGAGAGCACAGGGAAATGCTGACAGAGCAGCTGCTCAGTGCTGTGTCAAGGCAGAGTTAGCTTGCTATGTACTATTTTCTCTAAAAGCATTGAGATAAGCCTTCATCGCAGGTTAGTGCTACGCACTGACATCGCTGGCTATAACCACTGTCTTAAGCAACTCTGGATAATTACCTGTGTTCATCCACTCAAAGTTCAAAAGAAAATGACGGTTTACAGTAAATTGTTTTTATACAAGTTACAAATAGGTATTACATCAAAATCCATCATATCCATCCATTTAAAAGATCCACCTTTTGCCTCTTCTCTGTAATAATCCAATTGTTTTTATTTAAAAAATCCAAATATTTTTCATACTCCAAGTATAACACAGCTAGCGTTGAAAGCATTTGAGCTGAATGTGTTTCTATCATCCCTTCAGTGACCTCAGCTAGTTTATATTAAGCCCCTTCCCCACATCAGCACTCCATTTCTATTTCCCATCACCAAACAAGTCTGGCTTTTCTCTCCCATGCTTACAGGCTCTGACACCTCCACACTGCTGGCACTTTAAGCTGCGCACAGAACTTGGCTCTAATAAACGGAGGGGAGAAAAGCAAACATTCCCTCCAAATTTACACAATTAACAGCATGCCCCCCCTCCAACATGCAAGTCACAGTTACCCTGTACATACAGATCAGCTAAAAACTTCCACACTGAGAGCCCCAGCCAAAGACAGTTCATGTCCACTTCAGCTGAGAAAGATTTATTTATTTTTTTTTACTGTCCAGTCATATGGGACATTTCACAGAGATTCTGTTTATACAGAGGCAGCCATGAAGTGGTGTATTCTCCCACCCTCCTCTTTAACACACAGAGATAAGCACTAAATAAAACAGAAGAGGAAACTTGCCAACTCAAAGTTTGGTCAGATATAATTGACCCATGGGAGATAACTGACTACACAGGCATTACTGGGTTTTATATTGATTAGATTTGGAATTTAACAGCGTCCTTCCAAGGTCTCCAGTCAGGTGGGATTCACCTACAAGAAGCAGTGCAGTGCGCAGCTCTACCACAGCACAATGTCATTTCTTCCAAGTACTCAGTCTCTCAGCTCCAGCAAGCTGTAAAGAATCTACCCTGAAAAAGAGGGATGGCTTTCCCATCAGTTCAGAAGAGAAAAACACATTAGAAAGCTTCTAGTCTCAGACTTACCTCCCTCTATCCCCACTGCTGTTCAAGAGAACAAACTCAAATCCTCAAGTATTTTCTGTCTGCCTTAATTAAGAAACTGGGATGATGAGCTATTTCATTAGAGTTCTTTGTCCTGTCATGCAATGAAGGATTAGCCTTTCCTGACTTCTCCTCAAGATAACAACTAATCCTGATGGCTCCCTAAACTCAAGGGGCTGCACAGATCCTAATTTCTAACCAAACCACTGCACTTCAAGAAGATAAGAATAGGGGAAAAAAGCAATACTGCTGTTTGCTGGATTCATGGCTGAAGCTTCCTTAGAGTCTGCATAACACCATCAAAGTCCCCATTGCAGCAACCCTCAGCTTTGGCATTTGTCTAGTCATCCAGCTAACTAGGGACAGATTAACCATGTGCTCACAAAAACTAGGTCAGTCTCAAACAGCCTCTATAGCCTGGAAAGGCATGTCTGTGTAAGCACAAATCACACAGCCTTCCTCTTATAAAATGACGGCCAGCAGAACGTCAGCGAGATCCAGACTCAAGTAACTTTGGTACAACACTTAGCGCTATATACAAAGTGGTTCTTGATTTCTACAAGAAACAAGAAACCTTTACCAACCTGAGTTCAGAAGTCACTAAGAAATGAGTTAGTGATGTCAAGTTTTCCCTCTCTGAAATATTTGGTTCTCAAATATTTAATCATTCTCTGAAGTGAAAGAGCTAGGTCAGGACTTGGGTGCAGATCTGAGATCTGTCTCCCATTCCAAACCCTCCTAACCCACACCTTGGTTTCACAAACCCAAACTGCAGTCTTTACTCTCTCCTTTGACCTCTCTGCCCTCCTCCTCAGCAAACATTGCTACTAAAATTAGAGCACAGTGGTCATACCACACTGCCTCCCCGACTGTCATCACAGACTCCCTGTCACATCGGTCATGTATTTTAGTCTCACACTGAGCCCCATGCATCACCTTCCCTGCCCAGATAATGCTCTTCTCTAGTCTTACCTGTCCGTCCTCTGACAAAGTGCCATTCCTCGTTACCTTCATGAAGCTCAATCTCCACCCATCCCCAGAACAGACGGTCACCCACTTCCAACTTACTCTGAAGCCAGAAAGACATCTCTGAAGTGTTTCAAAGATAAAATTCAGTGCTTAAGAAAAGATGATTTACAAACATCCACCCTAAAAGACTGGGCATGCCTGTATCCTCCCTCTGATGCATGCACACACACACACAATTTGTATCATACGTTTCTTGAATGAAGAGATGCAATGGGCCACACACACACGGCGAGATAAGGTATCTGTTGTTGTCAGGGTTTGCCAAGTTCCTATGCTCTGACTTCAAAAAAACATACAAGCTTTGAAACCATGACAACATACATGTATTAGAGCACCTGATTTCAGAAGTGCTGCTGGATGCTCCCACCACAAAGACGAGTCGAGTCTTACATCTTCTGCCTGGAGTCCAAGGCAAGGGTTCACAAAGCAAGAGCAAGCAAACATCACAGTCCAACCCCACTGCCCCGCACAGACTGCAGTGAACCAAGGTGCTTCAGAGCACCCTGTCCAAAGCATCTCCTCACAGACCCCCTCCTGCCCTGCTCCCAGACGTACAGCTCTTGCTGCTGAAGTCACTGCATGCTCTGTGCCATACGTTAGCCAGCTACAAACAGGCTGAATCTCCTTTTTCGTTAATGAAGGAATGTTCTTTCTCAGAGGATAAAGCAAGGGAACTGACAGTTAGCAGTTAACAGTTGCATTTGTCCCCAGTCTTTCAGCTCTGATCGACCACTGCAGGACTTTTATCTTTTTTTTTGACTTCTGGCTGTCTTACAGAAAACCATAAACATCAGTTTTGCCCATGGGAGAGTCCATTCCAGAAACGGTATGTTCTGGCACTGTCAATGTACTCGGCAGATATAATATGCACTTTAAGGGCTTTCCTAACTTCAGTGAATTTCAGAGCAGCAATTATCTTCAATTACTCCAGATGAAAGACTGCACAAAACATTAATTCAAATCCCCCTTCTCCTAGAAGCCCCCCGCTATCCCTAGTCGCTACTGCCCTACTTTTTCTCTCAACAGTGACCAAAAGGTTGGACCTACTCTTCCTTGATGCTCTTGTTTCCTGATGTGATTGCTCCCTTTGTCATAGCTTCTTTTCCACGTACATTATAAAAAATCCTGTCTCACTTATTGCTAGTCTAGAGGAAAGCACTGCCTGCTCCACACAGACACACTTGCTGCTTCTTACCTAATTTCTCCCACTACTTCAATCAGAACAGAAGGAAAAACAGACCAACATCTGGGCATTTGCACCCGCAATTAGAAGCAGTATAAGCTGCTCCGTTGGATCCAGCTGTTTCTATTGTGCTGCAGGACACGAAGCAGTCAGTATCACCTGAAAGCAAGGTGTGTCAGAAGGGTTTTATTACTGAATAAATTAATGGGATATATATCAGCACTGCCTTGATTTCTAGCAGCTATGAAGAGCTTGTATTAAAGTTACTAGTGCTCTTAAGGTCAGGATATTAAACACAAATTAGTAAAATACTCAGCTGCAGCGATGAAACAAGGCTGAAACAACTCTAAGCTACAGAGCAATGGCTTCGTAATTCAGATGCATTTAAAGGAAACGTTAGACTCAAAACGAAAACTAAGATCAACAATACATTGAATTGTTTAAATCACAAATAAGATAGCTCGTCACCAAAGCTGAAACCTGTTCGCAAGCTGAATAGCCAAGGTCACGCACAGCACCACACAGCAGCGTATAAGAAAACAAAACTAGCACATCTCTGCGACGCACGCATGATGAACTAGAAGAACTACTGGTGGGAGGAAACGAGAGTAGGAAGGAGACTTAAATATGTAAACTTTTTCTGAGAAACATGCCCAGCAGTGTGCCAGAAGTCCAAAATACCAATATTCACTAGAAATGCAAAATCACCTCCTAGCAAGTCCAGTACAAGCCTTCTGTCCTCTTCAAGGAGGACTACGCTCTATATCCCTTCATAAACTGTCAAGCTCCCACCTGCAAGCTTCAGAGATTTCACAGTTCCATTCTTTTAATGATTTTTTTCTTCCAGTTTGCTGCATAAAATCCATAGTTTTGGCTGCTTCACCCTATAGAGGGCTGAGTTTTACAGCTATTTGTCAAAATAGCAGTAACAGTTTTGTTTCTACAATAATGATAATCCTTGCCCTAAAGAACTTAGATTTGAAGAGGCACATCTCATCTGTGACTCCTTTGACCTGTGTCAAGTAAGGCAAAAGCTACAAGCCTGGTCACAGGAGCCTAAAAATCCACCATGGGCTGCAAACTGCACCTGAAGCAGCAGCCTGGGTGCATCAGACAAAGCTCCCCAGGGCCTGGGGAGCTTCAATTCTCCTCAAGCTTGCACATACTGCTGCTGCCTCTTTTCTGGGGTGAGATGAAGCAGGAAGTCCAAAGAATCGTGGTGTCAATTCCTTTACTGTATTTGCTGAAAAGCTCCTGACGGCAGGAAAATCTTTACAAGTCTTGAAACGGGCAATAATCAGTGCCACTAATGAAGTGGTATAAGAGGCACCGCAGAGAGCAGTGAAGTGACAGAAACACAGGAAGGGGGGGAAAAAAAGGGTTTTGAGACAGACTGCTGCGAGCAGAAAAAAAACACAGAGCCAGGCCTGGAGATGCATTTGGGCACACCACCAGAGCCAGAGCCAGGAAAGATGAGCAGCACAGCGAAGACATTGTGGGATCCTAAAATCAAAGAAAGGGGGCAGTGACAGTCATGGAGATGAGTAAAACGACTTTGGGCACAGAGCCCACCGCAGAACAGTGCAGGGAAAAAAGCCACCCGCGCTGAAGTCTGGCAGGGCATTCCACGTCCAAGATGCTAAAAACGAAACCAAAGAGCTGGGGGGTGACTGAAAAGACCTGAGCTCCTCATCGGTGCTACCACTTGAGACTCTCCAGAATAGGAAGTGCAGGAAGCGAAAAAGAAGTTTGAGGTTTGGGTTTTCTGAAGCCAAGGCCGTTTTATTTGCAGAGCCTCGTGTTGTCGTTGCTTCCCTTTCAATGGGAACTGTGAAGAATGTGGTGGCTGTGCCCCAGCAGAGCAGGCACAGATAAACTTTTTGCTCCATCAGAAGCTCACTGAAATACGCTTTGCAATTCACTTACAGTGGCCTGTTACTTGATGTTCATGAATGTACAAGACATGGAAAATGTCGCTTTTACACCAAGCTTTCCTAAAACAACTGTTATGACAGCTGTGTTATTTCACACAGCTATTGCTTTATCTTAAATAAAATACCAGGCACATTTAATCTAGTTGTCTGGGCAATGAGAGGATCAGATCAAAAAAAAAAGAAAAGATGACAGGTTTTTAAATTGAAAAGCCTCAACTAAATGAGAGTGGACCCATTCCTTGCAGAAGCAGCGTGCTTTCGTCACTGAAGCTCTCCCCTCTCTCCAAAACAGCTGAACCTTAGCATCTCACACTCCTGGGTTACTTCTGAACATCTCGCAGTTTATACATTTCATACAAACCAATTTTAAGCGATTCATGGCACTTGGGAGAGCCCAACACTAGGGATAATTTAACAGAAGCTGATGAAAAAAACCTGATTTTAAGAAAAGCCCAATCTAATTCTGTCACATAGCATTCCTAGTGCAATTCTGCGCTATTATTAGCTATTTCAAGCCAAAACTTGATCATATTGAATTTCGGAGGTCTTTATGCTGACCTTCAGTAAGTTATCAAATGCCACATGGTACAGGCATTCACACCAGAAGTTATTTCAATTCAGAATGTGTAAAGATTTTATGCTGCTAAAAACGGTGGAAAAAGTTACTGACTCCTTACAAATGGCTAACCACGATGCTGGTAATACATAAACTAGTTTCAGGTCTATAAGCAGGGAACATGGAGAGTCACTGTTAGCTCAGAAAGTCTTTACGCACAAAAGATATGAATGAATTACCGCAGCTGGAAACCTCTTTCCCCTTCGTCAGAGGTTCTCCCGTCACTGAACTGTGAACCGAAACAAAGCAACAGCTTTTGAGGGCAGAAATTCAGTGTCAAAAGTCTAACACAAGTCTTTGCCAGCGAAAGAGCTGGTCAGCAGCAGTATCTGTTGTCATCCGTGACCACAGCTCCTCTGTCATGCGGGCAGAAGAATCCCTCTCTTTATCACATCTCATAAAAGCACAAAGCAATAGTTGCATAGAAGTCATAAACGTTTGTGTAAAAAGACAAACTGTTCACCCTCTCTTCTGCTCTCAACTTCTCCCTTATTTCTAAGGTAGACTCACCAGCGTTTTCCCTGGTACTAGAGGAGAAACTGCAGCTCAAGCCCAGCAGGTGTTTTCCATCAGACAGTCTGTAAACACCCAAGACTCACTTCAAAGACCCCAGCACACCCAGGCAGTAGAAGCCCCCCCTCCCCAGCAGGAGCTGCCAGCCCCCAGCATCCAGCAGGAACAGCAGAAGGAAACTCTGCCACAAGCAGGTCGGGGACTTTCTCAGTTTTTCCCCCAAGATGCCAAATTCACAGCCACGTCAGTGTGGGCAGACCCTGAGTTTTGGTGTAAGAGTGGTGGTTTGTCTCTGCTGAAGTCAAGGACCCGCTGGGCAGGCATCTGCAGGATGGGGCTGCCAGTGAGTCCCCCCAGCAGCAGTGGACATGGGCTACCGGCAGGCAAGGTGACAGTGCCAGCCACCATGAGACATCTCTACCGCAGCTGTAGTTTGGGAAAAAACTGTCACTGCCAGGGCAAACATCTGTCAGCCTTGCACATTTCAACTGCAGTAAGAAACACAATAATTGTACCATCTATTTTCCGCAGTGACACCATGACATACACAACTAAATATGATAAAAGAGGCTTGGACAGTCAAGACTGCAGGGACCTGTGGCCATTTTGATATAAGCTTATTCCCTTTCTGGCTAAATAAACATACCCATTATGAACGACCAATGTTCCTCTTCCCACCCCAATGTGCCTAATGTCAGGCTTCATTTCCCTCCCTACTGTTGCACTTCTGTATTTGCAGAGGTCTTTCCCAGGACGGCACTTGTAGGAAAAAAAGAGTGCAGAAACTGCACAGTTGGCTGATCAAGTTGCAAAGGGAGGTGAGCTCTGGAGAAACTGCTGCACAGCCGTACAACAGCAATCCCCTGCTGCCAGCCTCTCCTACCCTCTCCTCTACCTCCCCCCAAAACACACAGCTCATTCTCCGCACCCTCATCCTTACCTCGTAGGACCATACACACTGCACTCCTGCAAACCTCCGTACGCATCTGCCTACTTCCACGTCCTCATGGGTGGTGTACATCTCTCGCAGGCACTCGCCAATGTGGGGCACCATTCTCCGCAGGACTTCCCGGCTCATGATCACTCCTGGTCCCCCCATGCAGAAGTTCTCGCCTGGCTCCAGCGCCAGCTTCCCCATCTCCTCTGTGGTGCCGAGGCCGGTCTGCCCAAGAAAGAGGGGCTCGCTGCTGTTCAAACTCCTCAGGAAGTTCTCCAGTTTGTCTCCTTTGATGTAAACGTCGTCATCAGCTCTCATAAACCATTCGTATTTGTCCAAGTAGTGGTCATGCATGTATTTGAGCATCATGAAAGATTTCTTCTGGGGTGGGTAAGAGTCATCTACACCTGGAAGCGGCACGATGGGGATGGGAATAGAGGTGTCCGAACCCTCACTGGAGAAGAATTCAACCTTGCCAGGAATGGTTTTGGACCACGTTCTAGATTGAAAAAGACAATAAGGACTAATTAAGTATGCAAACCAAGGCAGACAGAGAATGCTACCAGAGAGCACTCAAAGGAACTACATCTCATCTACTTGACAAATTTTCTTTCTCAATGCCTTGAAGGGTTTTCTTTTCCACGCAAATGAGGATATTCACAGAGCACACAGATCAACTGGTATTACACACAAAAAAATCCGATACAGCAAGCATCTGAATATCATTTTTGCATTTCTATCTGATAGAAAAATAATCCAATAGTAGTATTTCACTAGTGGCAGCCAGGATTTCTTAAGCACACTTGGTACTGGTCTAACAGCTATTGGTCACAAGATACAGAGCGAAGCCAAAGGGAGCCAAGACGGTCAAACAATTCACATACAACTGGATTTAATGCCTCCAAAGCTTCCCTGCAAGTTATTCAGCATCATATCCACCTTCCATTCTCTCTTAGCCCCCCAAAAGCTCAAATGTGCATTCAGAAGTACTGACTTCCAGAGAGTAAATAGATGCAAATTTCACATGAACTTGTGAGGAACCAGTATCCTGTGGAAAACCAACCAAACAGCAACTTCTCCAGATGCTATGTGGAGAAGCATGTAGGGCTTTGACAGAAGTAAAACGCCCCTGCCTGTCTGCAACAGCCAGAGAAGCACAAAGCATGGCAGTAACAGTAACCTCCAATCTTGGTCTGCTCATACCAGCAAAGGACCAGTAGAAAAGTCGTCCTGAGAGATGCATGCAAAATATGTCATCCCAACAGATGACCTGGTGCTACCAACACTCGCACCTCCAGCAGCTTTCCGCACACTTCAGACCAGATTTTAGTAGAGAGGAACATCACAAAAGAGGAGCCTTTTCTGTGCGAAGCAGCACAGCAATGACATCTGCTCCACACCTTCCATGCTCCTCTCTGCCAAATCCAACTCATCTGCGTGGGCAAACTGGGTCACTTATTCTGCAGGAAGAGATGTAGGATGATTCCTCAAGGCAGACTGCAGAACACTTAACCTCCGAGGAGGAGGATTTTCAATCACGTAACTGTTACAGCCTTGCCCTAAAAATTACAAATTTTAAGCTTTCAGTACCATTTTCTCAAATTCTATCTGGGAAAAAGCAGAGTTCATGTATCCTTCACAGAAACACACAGAAAACTATTTTCATTGGTAGATCAACAGGTTTTGCCCCTTTTTGTACACGGGAAAATATCTTCCAATTATGTTTGGCAGCTATGCTCAGAATATAACCTATATTCAAAGCTGAATGTGAAAAGACTCTCAAGGTGAAGGACACAGTATTCCCTCAATGTATCACTGTCACTTTTACCAGGTGCCTCTCAACATAGGTTTCTTGCCAAAAGCAGTGCAGATTTTGTGCAGTGCAGACCATTCGAAATTTGAAATCTCCAGAATTAACTACCATACAAAGTCTGAAACGTAAAAATATTTCAGAAGAATTATTCTTTAAGTTCCACCAGGAAATGCAAAGGTATTTAATTACTACTAATTAAACATCAACTTTGATACCTTAACAGTTACACACTAATTCAGCTTTGTGTAATGAATATCACCCAATTACTTTAAAAGCTTTGTCTTCTGGATTTCTTACTGCCATGGGTAGTGTTTCATCGGAAAAGTTTTGATCCCAGCTTCCCAGAAGAGCACAGAGTAAAGCCAGTGGAAACATTCCTGTTGACTTCACAACAGAGGTGATAAAGCCTTTAATCTGATGCAACTAATGCACGGTACTACTGGTTATAAAGTCACATCCTGTTAAAGCATCAAAAACTGCCCCTTTTAAAATGAGACATGCTCATAGGTTGAACTTTCACTAACTATTAAGGAAGTTCCGCTGTTTATTTTCTAACAACCACACTTGGCATACAAATCATCTGCTCTTGAATGAAGACACTACACGGTACACTGCTCTTCCCATATCAACTCCCAGTCTAAGTTTAAAAGATTTCTTCATTAAAGGTACTTGATGCATTCAAATTTTAATCTCATGGAAAGAAAAGACAGAAGAAGCTACTGAGAAATGCAGTTCATCTCATCCACTGTGACCAGGGCCCAATGCAGCTTTGGGTGGACGAAGGACACTTTCCAGACAATCATCACCAGGTGAAGTTATAAGCTAAAGTCTTACGGAAATTTCTGCTGATTGACTTTTTTTACACGAAAGCAAACAATGAATTTCCAGACTTGCTCTCAACAACCTGAAAGATCTGCCTTTGTAATGACTACAAACTATGGACAACTAGGATGTCTTCTATCACCCCAAACTTCAGCTCCTTTCCAGACTCTTGAGGAGCAGCCTTCAACTTTTTTTTTTTTCTTTTAAAACACCACCACCCCTTCTGTTGGTTCTCAGTTTAAATCTACTCCCTGCTCCAACTAGGCATCCTCACCTCAGGACCCCCCTAAGTCTTGTCAAGAGAAGAGCTCCCATTCAATGGAGAGGGAACAAAATGCATGTACATCCATAAACCCTGGCATGTTTGATTCCCAGTTCTCATATCGCATTAAGTCCCTCAGCTCAAAGCGACTTTGACCCCATCTTTTCACGGACCTGGGCCATATTTAAGTTTCATACTAAACCAGGAGTAAACCAGAGACATATTCCTGCATATATGGGGGGCACAACATGCACAGAAAGACCGTGCCCTAACGATAACCACGCCCCAAGGTTCAGTGTGTGACTTGGGTCAGCACCGCATTACTCCAGCCTTGGGATCTCACGTCGACTGTGCCCCAGCACAGCTTGACTAAGCCTTTGTTCATTTCCTGCGACAACGCCATTTCAAGGATGAGACAACTCGCCGTGTTATTTGTGACTGCGGCTTTGAGCGTTTGTTCGAACTCAGACAGATGAAATATGCTCCCACATCGAAAAACTGCCTGAGTGTCTGTGTCAACGCAAGCACTGCTCAGCAGAGGCTGAAACAATGGGAGTCACCATGTGCTGCTCCTTACGTCTAAGCCACAGCTCACTGCTTGATGCAGCCCTTTTTTGGGGAGAGAATACAGAAAGAACAGTTTGCTCAGGAAACATGTTATTGCACTCGGCCAAAGAAGCCAAACCACAGACTGTAGGATGAACCGTAAGTACATTTTTCTGACCCCAGCTATTAGCAGGACTAAGGACTGGTAAATGCACAGATGAACTCTGATCAAATCTACTTTTATCTCTTTTATCTGACATTTCAAAGAATCAGACCCGGCCCAATCACAAGCGATTCTGCAGATCAGTGTGTTAACAGCTACGTTTCTTGTCTGTCCTCCCACCTCCAGTCCAGTTTACCGTGTCTGCTCTCAGGTTATGGGCAGCAACCTGACCCCTTCAGCTCCTCCGGCACAGAGCTCTTGTCTTGTTTCAACACCTTCCTACTTTTGTGGCCCCACCAGCACCCACTCCCACCGGCTGACATTGCTTTCTAGTCAAAGCTTCCCTACTATAAGACTCACAGATTGTATCTGCAAATGAATCGTACGTTTGATAATAAAAAAACCAAGGGGAAGTATTTTTAGCAAAACTTGACACCGTCCTTCCCCCAACAAGGGCTCCCCATCACCCTCAGCTGTTTAAAGGAAATGCGATCACAACATTTCTGCCATCCATCAGACTCCTGTATCTACACCTGCAGAGACCACTGGCACTGCTGCGATCGCTGGTGGCATTGGCCAGCTTGAGGCCATTTCGATTCTGCCCAGAGAGAAGTATCAGGTTCTGAATACAACCGATACGTCTACTGAACCGGTCATTTAAAAACCCAGCAACTGAACTGCTCTGACAGATCCCAACCTTATCTCCTCCGTGTAATCTGAATCTGCTCGGTTAAACAGGAGGATGTGCATGAATCAGGACAGCAAGGCTCTTCATTACCTTCCCCAGGAGCAGCGCTGAGAACATGCACAGCGGTGTGCGAGCTGGTTTCTCTTGGTGCACAGGGCATATAACTCCAACAAACTAGAAACTAGCATTGACAAGGGAATCAACGTGCAATTTAAACAAACATAAACATAGAAAAATTAGGTAACGCTTCCTTAGAAGAAACCTCTTAGCAGAAGACATTAGAACTGCTCCAGTATTGGTGGCTACCAAGCCAATTTTACAAACCCTTAACTGGTTTTGCGTGCTGGATATCCTATGTGTACCCTAACCTGAGCAAGTCACAAGAAAACTGGGTACAAAGATTTTGTCACAGCTGGTACAGGTATTCATGCAATACAGAAAACTCGGTGCACAAAGAGAGTGCTAAAAAACCCCAGTCTTGTCCAAAAAGTGATCACTATTATAGTCACTAAATGTTGTCATAAGTAATTTCTTTATTTAAAAAAAAGTTTAAAAAGCATAGCTTGGACCAGGAGGAGCATAGATCTGGAATGTTTCATCTTCAGTTTCCAATGTTTATTATTTATTTGTATTACCTTGCCTTGTTATCAGCTCTGCAGGCTCAGCA
>NW_009613637.1:0-49292 GCF_000690535.1 Cariama cristata
ATTTCCGTTATTAGTAGTATTAGTATTAAGACATTATATTCTTTTCCATTATTATTGTTTTGCTAAAGTAGTTTTAATTTCCAATCCACAAGTCTCTCTCCCTTTTCTCCATCTTTTCCTCTCCCAGGGGGAGGGAGGGGGTTACCAGAGAGCATCTGCCGCCCCTTTTAAGAGACGGCACAACCTTAAACGATGACAACATCTTGGGGGAAAATCAAAATTCACATTTAAATAAGCAGTAGGTCATACAAACCATTTATCTTTCTCTTCATAATCACTTCTTTGCCAGTGTCAGCTGCTCCCCTGCCTGTGTTTTCTGGTCTCAGGATGTCACTTCTCCTATGAGCAGACTGCAGTTCTCCTGGAGCAAGGCCTATCCTTCTGCTTTCTGTCTGAGCAACAGAGTGGTCTTCTGGCACTTCCCACTCTAATTGTTGTGACTGTAAATAATTGAAATTTCCCTAACGTTACAAGAAGTTGTGAACACACCAGTACATTTATTTGTCAATGTCACACAGAGAATGAATAACACGAAAAGAACAACCTAAACTCTCTGGTTTTAGAGGGATACAAAAAGCAATGAGAACAAGACCTGAGTCAAACTATCACGGGGAGAAGACCAATAAATATTTTCATAAAGTTTTCCCATTAAGTCACTGAAGATATAGCTCAATCTTACAATAACAGAATTATAACACACAATAAAAAGTGCTATTATAAAACCCATCCTCATAACACTTCAAAGGAGAAGAACAAAGAGACGGAACAAACGTAAGTGTCTTCATTACTAGATACTGAGTGACTTGAGTATGTTTTTTAGCAAAACATGTTTGGAGAAAGAGAGAAATTTGAATAGGGAAATGCTTGTGATAATAATAAAAACATTATGATTTTAATTCAGTTACAGCAAACAGAACAATCAAGAAGGCTGGGCATGTGAACTGACTGTCTTAATGTAAGAAGTGTATAATTTCTTTGATGTTTTACTCTTGGATGGTTTGGAAGCCAAGAAGTTTGTCATGACTATTTTTCAGGTTAAAGAGAGCACTTGCACACATCATACTGTCTTCTACCTAAACAAACAGAAGTGTTTTCATTTATCTGTGCATTTTTTCAGCAGTGTTTATGATACACAAAGAAACAAAATCGTAAAGTCCTTGATGTGTTAATTCCCAATTCTTCTGGACTACCTTTAACAGTTGAGATATTTACTTCATTCAGGTGGTACTTCTGTGGTTCAGAATATAATTTTTTGAAGAAAGGTAACATTTGAAAGCAGATGCTTCATATCCTGGCTCATCAAATCTAGATTATATCATCAGAGTTAATGAAGCATTAAAGCATATTACTGAATAATGGAAAATTTAAAAAAAAAGACAAAAAAAACCTAAAAAACAAAAAACATTTTGTTCATTTTATATTTATTCATGTGATAATTGCAGCTATCACTGCTGTGTAGATGAAATAAGGTTTTTATTGCTGGCTATGTTACTTAGGGAATTCAGTTAGCTATGCAAATAAGCCAGCATGACTTCTCATGGCCTTATCTTCTCCCTCCCCCCCAGTCTACTATTTTATTTTCCTACAGTTCTCTATCTTTGGTACACATATTTCTGTCTGTAATTCCAGTGACGGAATTTCTGACTGATTCTTCAAATATTCAAATAAAAATAAAACTGCTCACCCAACAAGCAAACAAAACAATACTTTCATTCTGTAGAAACTCCCTCTATGATCACAAGCAACCATTTGATAAGAGTATGATAAATGAGGACTGGTAAAAGGTATTATCAATTTCCCTGCGTCAGTTCTGTTACAGAGGTCAGTGGTACAAAAGGTTGTCGTTGTGTCATATAACACTTCCCAGTATTTATTCGTTCACCGAATAGATACTGTTTCATTCTGCTTTCACTAAATGCTTACATTATAAATTGTGGGAATGACATATAGGCAGATTCAGCTGTTAATTCCCTGAACAAATCTGCCTCCATTTCTTTCGATCAAGCCTTTTTAACATTCTGCAGAGGCATCTCTAATTTTCTATGTTGTTAGTTTCTTAAAAATGAAGTCATATTTTTTGTAAGGCATTTATTGATCTTCAGAGGGGTTTATTGACCCTTCAGAGGGTCTTGGTGACTTAGGAGGGAAAATAACATTGAAAGAAAATAAAGCTAAAACCAAATGCCCCCAAATAAAATAAAGAGAAAGAGAAATGGACAATTTCAGTGGTTACAGATGTCAGCAATAAAAATCTCCACTCTTTGCACTTGGGATTGGTTCCTCCTTTTCACTGAGTTTGATAGGCAGAAGAGCCTTGATTTAAGATAAATCAGATTTGTTGTCTACCTAAAAACAAAGAACAAGAAATAAAAATAATAACATAAAACTGAAAAACAAGCAAACAAAAATAAAGCAGTGGCACTAGCACTGCAGCATGACTTTTGTTTCCAGAGAAGGTAAGAAAGTGTCCATGTAAAACTTTCTCTTACCTTTGCCTTTGCATGTTGGGATCCTCTAGAGGCAGTGGGCACAGAAAGCCAGGGAAAGTAGCAGGGCATCAGCCACAGGAGTCTGCTAAAGACAGCACAAATCACCCCATTAACAATTCAGCCTCCTCATCCTAAAGCAATAGATGTGAGAAAAGATGCTGCACTTGCCTTCTGGCATCACTTTGGCAACATGATAGAAGCAGAAATGGATACTATTTGAGGGAAGAAAATAAATACAATTTTTCAATTTGTAAGCCCTATTTCCAGCACAAAATATCTAAAGAACAAGCTAGATATAACTTTAGCTATTAACACAGAAAGTCAAATTTACATAGCCATGTAAACAAGAAATCTAAAACCTGAACTCTCAAGCCAATGCTGGTAATGCACTGAGTGCTGTTTTTCTCTGTTGGTCAAATTCTTACACATTTTATTTTCTCCTTTGACTTTTAACGTCATTATAGAACAGCAGATGAAACCACTAGCGAAGAGCTCCAGTACCATGAAAAATGGTGTGGAAACCAAAGGATAAAACAAAATTGCAGGTTATGGAGTTAATACCCTACTGATCATCTTTAAAAGCTGTGCTCTTCACATAATTTAAATTTAACTCCTACAGATATAAAAATCCACTGTATCTTTTGGCATTTCCCATATTGCAACTGCTATCAATTGTTCTCAGTCAGTTAGTCTGAATAATTGTTCATATACAAATAACATTTATTTCCATACTGTTATGTCATGTTGCAAACACCATCTTTCCCATACAATAAACTGCAAAAGACAAGAGTTAAGTAGCAAGTCTTTTCCCAGCAGGCAAAACTTGCATTACAAAAGTGGAGATTGGGTTTTCACAACTGCTGACCTATCAGTTAATTAAATTTTAAAAGCCTTAATACTCAGATTTTATCTGATTACTAGGGCTAAGACAGAGTCTTGCTTCAAAATAAATGTTCCTCCTGAATTTGGCCTCTACTTCATGTATTCCTCGGTTGTTTCCTCATTTTATCCTA
Source organism: Cariama cristata (assembly GCF_000690535.1). Taxonomy (NCBI): domain Eukaryota; kingdom Metazoa; phylum Chordata; class Aves; order Cariamiformes; family Cariamidae; genus Cariama; species Cariama cristata. The sequence goes on from NW_009613637.1 coordinate 3,503, forward strand.
TGGAAAAAATATTTCTAATCCTATGGAACTGAGGAAAAATTAACATATAAGTGCTAAAATAATCATGAAAAACAAAGGTAAATGAAAGATTACCCTTTTAAATTAGAGGTACTTAAATATGACTTGCACATCACCTAAAGACATTGTTAACTGTCAGGGGAAAGTATCAGATTCTTTAACCTTTAAGGCTAAAATATATATCCTCTTTTGATTTAGAGTCAAATAAGGACATGGGAATATAAAACATGATTTAGGAGGATGCTAGGAATACTAAATCCAAAAAGACAACCTAAAATGCTTGGTTCACAGTCACTTAGACCAGACTGGCAAGGGACTGTCCTTGGAAGGGCAGGTACAGGAGGCTGAGGGACAGCAGCGCAGTGGACACCTGAGACAGAAAGACAAGAGAAATCAGCCCCCTGGGTGTCCAAAGGCTTACAGAAAATATGAAAGGGAAAATTGAGCTCACAAGCTGGAGAACTCTTGGCCTAAGCTCACTCTGTTCTGGATGGAAAATTCGTTACACACCCAGAGCACAGCATTGCAGCCAAGAAAATTGCTTGCTTAAAGAGCAGCATGGTCTGATCCTGCCCTGCCCTGGGAGGGAGCGTCAGGGAAGCCTGGAGAGGGGTCAGTGCTGTGAACATGCCCTAATTACCCCAAGGAATCATGTCCAGACTCAAGGTCCTCAGAAATACTTGTTTTTTTAAACAAAGCCTATAAAATGTACAGTCTTGCTGAATCTCTCTATGACTTAATGTCAAGTTAGAGAAGAGTAAACAAGAAATCAGGCCTCCTTGCCTTCATCTGGAGCCCAGAGGGACTGTTCAAACCCACAGTTCTCACCTCTGAAGAGCAGCAAACCACTTCTCTTCAAAAACATGTCTCCATAGTATGTAAAGCAAGATCCAGGAGGCGAAGAATTAGGAGCACAGTGGTTAAAGCATACTTGTATGAAGGGGGATCCCAAGATTCCCACCTTCAGCACTGAAGCAGCCCTGCTGTGGAAATAAATCTTCCAACGTTATGGGAAAGGTGCTTTGGTGACCATGTAACACCAGTCAATATCATCTCCATTTTTACTTTTTCTTTGTCAAAACTCTATAAGATCACACTGAAAGAACTTACAAATGTGGAAATGTGTGGCTACATCAGGATCTTACTTAACCTACCTAGAGGTATGACTAAACCCAGGAAAATGCACAATTCTAATGGATTCCGGGTCATGTTGTTGTTCTTTTCAATTAGAGACTTCATTTCTGATATATTTATCAGTTACAGTCAGAACATCTAAAAATATGTATTAAATATAATGCCGTAGTACTTACTAGGACCATCTACAGTAATTTTTCTTTTGTTTCACTAGTTATTCATCAAATTCCTGTGTCATTCACAACAGCTTCTGCCATTTTCTGCCATTTTTCGTATGTTGTACACTGACACAGGTCAGCAGATTTTCTTGTAATCCAGATGAAACTTCAGCCAAATCCTGGGGATCCCAGTGCTCTCAGCACACCAGCAGCTTCAAAACTGGAGGACTTCAGAAACTACATAGCACAAAGCTCAATTTCTGTCAGCAACAATACTTGTATATTTTCACTTATTTCCTCCTTCAAAATACAAAAGCAGGTGCTCCGATTCAGCAGATGGTGGCAAAGGTAGCAAGTAACACCCACTGCAAAATTGTCATGACTCAGTGGTGAAATGAGACCAGGTCCACAAATTCCAAGTTGTGAAGGTGTAACGGTGAAATTTAAATTGCAAAAACAATATACCAAGAGATAGTATAGTGATAAGAAAGCAATATCCTAAGATCTTCAGAGCTGGCTGAATTTATTAAAAAATAAAATAAAATTACAATTCTTGGGCTGCATCTCTTTGTCATTAGATTAGTTTGTAATTTGGCTTTCTGGGCACCAGTTTGAAGTATGCTTTTTAATGAGTCTACATCTTTTCTAATACGGAGAAAGGATGTGTTATTTTTTTTTCTTATACTGGTTTCTCTTGATGATAAAAGGCTATATTTCTTCATTGAAATCCAGGTTTTCTGAGCTATTCTGGTGGTACAAGAGCTGAAACCAATCACAAGGGACCAGCAGAGATCAGTACCCTACTCTAGGAGAGCTGTTGGTCCAGCATTAGAGCCTTCCTGTTGAGTTTCCCTCTTTTCAGTTCCTTTAGAGAAAAAGCTGGAAATTAATAAGAGCTAGCAATATTAAGGGCATCACTCTGAGGCAAAATTTAGGGTGACTGAAGCCCAGAGGAATGTCTTCACTCCCCTTGCTGAGGATCAGAGCTAGCATGCAAAGAGGTCAGTACTCAAAGTCTACCTGAATCAATAAGCAAGGATAAACTCAATGGCACCATGTGTTCCCAGTAGCAGCAAAGCTTGCTAAGAGCACTGCAAAAAGACAGAAAAGGTTTGGGGCTTTTTATAAACTTTCAGCTTTATGTTCACATCCTCTAAATCACTCAAAATTCTGAAGTACTTCCTATGTAGAAATTCAGTGAAAATTTCCAATATTCTGTTTTCACTCTCGTAAGCACCAATATCACCTGACTGTAAGGTGTAGGATGCCAATTTTTTCTGTATCTAGGGTGAAGTGAGGATTTTTGATGTTCCTTGAGAGTATCTTGTCATCCTATGCTTGTTATATGAATGCTTGAATTTTCAGGTTGTTAGAAAATATACAACTAAGGCTCTGTTAGTTGTATTCATAAAAAATAATAAAAATTCTATTTTATTCCACCCTAAGTGAAACTCATCTTCAACAACTTTTAGAGAAAATCTATAAACACTTACTATATATATTTAGTTTTATAAGGTTGGAAAAAATAATCAAAATATCTATTTTACAAACTGTCAAAATGAACTATTCCTTTTTAGAAAGTAATATTTACAGTGGGGTGGAGGTATTTGGCAAACTTGGCATAACATCACAAATAGCTACAGTCAATCAAAAAATGCAATTTTGGATAAATAAACTATTTGTCTTTTTTTAAAAAATGTACCCATTGCTGTTCTCTAGTGATTATTTAAGCCTGAGGGTTAAAGGAGCTTTTTGTATTTATTTCTTTTGCTTTTTAGTGATACTGTTACCTGTGATACTGGCTCTTGGAATTGCTTTGGAGTCTGATGATCTGTATTGTGGCCAAGTTTTGCTTGAGCTTTGTACGCTATACATACTTCAGAAAGTGGCAATGAGAGCATGTCTAAATGAATAATTTTTGTTCAAAATAAATTTCCTTTTAAAAAGTTTAAACACAAAGATTAATAGTTTTAGGTTGATTTTATATACTATACTTGTTCTCAGAAAGTACATTTCCCATCCTATATGAATCAGATACCTATTCCTCATTCAGATAGGCTTTTGCTGCCCTCAGGGTTCAAATCCCAGTATTCTTTGTGGTTGCTGCCCACAAGCTTATGCATATCATAATTATTGTAGATGGGATGAACCCAAATAACCCCTCTTTAAGTAGATCAACTATTAATGACTTCCTGGAGATTCCACACACATTCCCATTAAATATTAACTATAAAACAACTTATTACCCTACTGAGAGCAAGAATAATACCTCCTCAGTAACCTCATGGATTCTGACGATAGCTCATTCAAGACTGATGGGAAACAGAGGAGGCCAGTGGAGAACAAAGGAGTACACTGGGGCTGTGTGATGCCTGTGGCACCACACAGAAATCCCCACAGCTGCAGTTTACTTTGTTGCTATCAGCTGAGACCACTCTTCATCTGTATATGTAAAGTCAACTGTGTGCAAAGTCAGCTATACATGTAAAGTTAAGGACCCAAACACCTCCAAAGGGCTGAACACTGGACTTCTGGATACTCAGTCAGTTATTCAGTATTTAAATTACTTCCCTTTCCTCCGTTCTCCAACTTTTACCAAGACCCAGTCTTTTATTTTTCATGTGCAGAAGACAAATGCAGCCCTGGGTAGCTCATGCTGTACAGCTGGACAGAGTCCAGATCTTGGTCTGAAATCTGCTTCTTTACTGAGAAGTAAAAAAGGAATCAACTACCCACAAAATGGCAGTCAAAAAGCTTGTCCTGCTCTCTGTCCCGGAGGCAAAGGCTGTGCTGCCGAGGGTACAGCCTCACTTGTAAGCCCATCCTCCCCAGGTAGGGGTGTAGCACTGAGCCCACGCACAGGGCTAGACAGCCCCTCATCCCATAGCATCTGCTGTGTTTCCTCCTGGGGCTCAAGTCAAACCTCCCTCAGGCTTTTGCAAGTACGACAGCATCAGTCAGTTTGATACAAGAATCTCAAACTATGATTAACACCTAGATGCCCCACTGCTTTTTTTTTGATGCAATATCAACGCCTCTTGTACGTGCCTCCTAGAGATAGCAGAGGGATGTGTAATGTTATGTTTGCTGTGTCGAGGAGAGTGCTCCCGCTGCGGGAGGAGACCAGTGTGCAGTGATCCCCACTTGGCAACAAAAAGGGACAAAGTGAAAATGAAAAATAGAGGAAGGCTGATAAATAAACATTAGGCCTGAAGCCACTTTAATTGAGAGAAAATACAAAACACAGCAGCACATCCATGTAGGGCTGGTCCTGTATTTTTCTTATACCCTCACTGAATATATAGAGGGTGAAGTTAAAGGTTTCAGGAAGGCACAAGTCCTCCAGCAATAGAAAAGTGATCTGCTATGACAACAAACTCTTCTCTGAACTAGCAGAGCTAGCTTCTCCATAAAGCTGTCATGACTACCTTAACGGCTACAGTGCTACAGCTGAGAAACAGAGCAGCTGGATATTCTGTTAGTAAGCTTTTGTGGCACCTGGAGGTAGACTCCTCAGCAGTGATGCCAAATGCAGCAGTACTTAACAGTATGTGCTTCTGACCCACCGGCATCAAGGGATTATGGTTAAAATTTTTGTTGTGTGTTTTCCAGGCTTGCTATTTGATTAATGCACTGGCCTAGCAATATTGAATGAAGCTTTAAGTGAATTTAAGATCCACTATCTCAAACAACAATAGAGACAAGCTCTTCCAAAGTTATTTCCTATAAATAAATAAATAGAAAGACATGAAGATGTTTCCTCATCTTTGAAAGAGTGAAGATCAAGTTTTCCTTGGAGATTCTATATCCCAGAATTTTTTTTATCTATCACTCAAATTAGACCTAAAATTAGTAGTTTCCCAAGTATTAGCTGCATGACTTGGATACAGGGTTTACATAAGGCTTAAGGAATATAGGATTCACCATTAGTATATGTATTTAGAAGACTTTAAAAAAGGCAGTCTTAAAACAGTGCCAGGTTAATTAACTGGTAAACCAAATGGAACATGTTAAAGAAGAAATTTATAGTGACCTGGGTGCATAATCAATAGAAATTAATAAAAAGTTGTGTCTGACAAAAAAACAGTCAGTCTACGCTTGGATAGGATCAGATTTGTTACAGGTTCACTGAGATGCACTGTTGACTCTTCTGGTATATCTCCCAGGCATATCAACCTGCAATGGCTATGCGGGTACCTATGGCCAAACAAAGCAAAAGAGTCTAGTCTTGATGTTTTAAAAAGACACACAGAAGCAGTAATATAATATAACCTATGTTTAAAGTACTTATAATGAGAAAACTAAATAACAATGATTATAGAAGCAAGGATCATCAGTAGAAGAAACATCAGTAAGGAAAACTAGAGGAATAGCAGTGGTTGGTAAATTTTCTTATTAATAAGCAAGGGAAATCCATCCCTTTCACTGCTGCAAAGGGCACAGAACATTCACCTCCTCTGACAATGAAAAAAAGGAAAGCAACTGCAGCAAAATGAAAGCTTTGCCAATCAAACTGAGTAGGAGAATAACCGAAATGCAATTGTCTTAGAGAAAGCTGCTGAGAAACTTTCTCTGTGAGCATATCCATTACTGTTCATAATTAACAAACATTTAAAAACTATAAAAATTTCAAAGGACTGGAGGAGTGCCAGGCTTAAAAACTGAATAAAAGCAGGGACTGTGGGAATTGTAGAGGACTTAGATATCATTTCCTGGAAAAATATGGAACCAATGTCAATTAAATTTAGAGTCTATGGAAATGTTCAGCATCGGTCAACCTGATTTCATGGAAAGTAGGTCTTTTCAAATCAGCTATTCCATTTTTATGTCAGGATATCAGGTCTAAATGGTACAGTCAAGTTATATTGTTATATATTTGGATTTCTCCTAGACTCAGTACCATTCAGTTTCTGGTTTTAGATCTCAAGATCTTGGATCTAAAAGGTAGTTTAATGAATTAAAACTTGGTCCCCTGACGGATCTTAAAATGCAGTTCATACTGAGAAAATAGTTAGGAAGGATCTTTAGCCATAAGGCCACAGGGAATTGATTCTTGACCCCTATTTTTATGGGTAACTGAGCTAAAGCTACCAAAATTTTACTAGCACAATAACTGATAAGATCAAAGAGTATACTTAATAGTCAGGTTACTGTTACAGGGAGATCTGAATCGCTTGGTAAATGATCACAAAGCAATAAAAGTACATTTTGTATGGTCAAACGTAACATAAGATAGCTGGGAACACTGAGTGCAGGTTGTACAAGTTTCTGTCTTGGAAATAAGTAATTCAGAAAGGGACTGAGAGGTCATCATAGGTAATTGCCTCTACATGAGTTCACAGCACAAAGCTGTGGTGAGAAGTTCTCGTACACTTAAAAAAGTAACTTCAAGTGGAGGAGGGAAACCTTGGTTTTTTTCATCTCTCTGCACAGCACAGGTCATGAATTTCCTGCTATGATCATCTGGGCATATCTCTCCTAATCAGTTCCCTGCCATTGCAGAGGCCTCAAGCACTGCTCGCACCTTGGTCTCTCTTGTCTCTTTGCCAGTGGCACACAACACTTAACTCTCCTGGTGACTGAACTTCACATTATTTAGGCCAACCATCCAGCAACTTTGGATTCAGTATAGAAGTTTCTAGGTGAAAATGTAACAAAAAAGTGGAATGGATAAGGGGGATCAAACTGCATCAGCAGAAGCCAATCCTTCAGCCTTTCTAGGCTGGGGGCTCCTGGATACACTCTCCCCTGTGATGTAGGTCTGCCTACACATGGGGCCTCAGAGTGCCTGCACCACAGAGTCTTGCTGTGGGATGTTCCCCCTCTAGGGAAGTCAACTCTGAACTGCATGAGGGTTGGATGCAGTAGAGGGGCTACAGGTTAACATCTCTTCAGCAAGATGAATCTTCCCAGATTTAAACTCTAGAATTTGCTGTTATATATTGTGCCAATATTTATTTCAGAAAATTATCTTTCTGCCAGGGACAGAAAACATCAGGCTGACAGCTCTACTCAGCTTTCCAAAATTTATGCATGGATTTCTATACTTGACTGTAAGTGGAAATATGTAAGAAAACCCTTAAGACCATGTTCCTTCTTTGTAGTACCCTGGTTTTTAATCATATTAACAATGAAAGCTCAGATTACTGTTCAAATGTTTAAGAGCTTTCCTTCATGAGTTGGTGTTTCATATGTTCAAAGGGCATAGCAATAGCATTTTCAATGGTTTATTCAGATGTTTCTTCTCTCAAGTATTTGCAAAAATAAGTTTATAGAACAAAAGACCCAAAATCATAGTCCTGTGGCCAAATTCAAACTTCAGTTAATGCTTACCAGAGCCCTAGCTACTTCTCAGAGAGAATATTGCCTGTCTTGCTCACAGCATATTCTTTCTGCTCTGCATTTCTGACCACTGAGAACCCATCCCATCCCATTCCTGAAGATTCTGTTTAGCCTCATGCTGAAACTTGGGAAGAGTAAACTCCCCATCTGATGGAGATAGAGGATATTTCCCCACAGGGAGCCTTCCTGTGTTTCAAGACTTGTGTCTATTCCCTATCTGTTTGGTTTATCTTTTAGCAGTTTATTCTGATGTAACTCTGTAAAGCCACAAACTGTAGTATGAAACAGGGAAGAATCTAAAAGCATGTAATTTAAAAAAAAAAAAATCCTGCAGTTCTCTCATTCTCTCCCTTTCCCTGAAAGGTTTGCATCAAGTGTTTGATAATTGGCATTTGTGGAGAGATCACAGAGTTGCTTTTCGGTTTTTTAATAAATCAGAAATTGAGAGAATACAGGGAGGTAGGACAGATAACTTGGTTAAATCATTAGCACAGAGCTCTAAAAATGTGGTTCAATATATGAATAATTTTTGTCTAATCTTTATTATTTTCCTAGGGTCTGAGTAAGGTAGAGATGATAAAGCACCTGGAGTATTATGAAGATGAATTAATTGATCTTCATGAAGGACTTATGCACTACAGAGATGAGGGTCTTAAACCTCACGTCAGACGGACATTGCTTGAGCTGGTGCAGAAGCATCACAGTCATGTTTCTTCCCCATTTCACAGAAAGGAGACCACTTCTTTCTTACAGATTACACAGAGGTTGATTTTTCTAGAGGACAGAACCATTCAGGAAATGTGGAGTATTCAAGGATTTACTGCTACTGCCAGGACATGGGGCTGTGAAGAGAAGAAAGAGAAGAATCCGGCTCCACTTCAATCCATGGGAAATACCTCCAAGATGATACTTTTAAGGTCATCTTGGAAACAAAACAAAACACTTGTTCTTTCAAAAATTCCAATTTCTGGATGTTGGTTCTTGACTAGCTGAGTTTCAAGGCATATATCTTTGTGTTTATTGACTGTGAAATTTACAAGTTCAGTTCCTCAGCAGCAAGTTTGATTTCTCTGTTGTAGATTCTGAAGTAGGTATCTCTATGGATTTATGGGGTTTTTGTCCACTTTAAGAAAAATGCATTGAGAACAATAACTCAGCAGCTGATAAAACAAGTCTATTGGTGATCCTGCTTCACTGTGTAAAGTAAAAGAGGTTTGAGAATCCAAGGCTTGCCTTTACTTCTGTTCATGGGTATCTTGGTAAATCTGCACGGACTTCACCTGAACAGATTTCACCATCTCTACAGCCACAGGCAAACGTCAACAGGAACTGACACTCAGTTTAAGCCCGACAGTTAAAAATGCCATCCATTTGAGACAGGCCAGCCCAGAAGCTAAGCAATCTGTTTCTCATCTATACGTGTATTTTTAGTCAGGAAATTCTTGTGACTCTTCCCTCAATTTCTTCATTGTTCTCCATTTGTGGTGCAGTTCTGTGCTGTCTTTTGGGGAACACTGTTGGTCACGATCGAGTAAGCATCTATGTTTAATCTGCGAAGATTTAGGAAACTGATAGTATTGAGGTCCACATAACTTCGAACAGGGTTACTTCAGAAATAATGTCAAAATTAAAGACTACAGATTATACCCAGAACAATCAATAAACTAACGAGATGACTCAGAATGAATGATAAGTAGATATTCATTCAAATTATGCTAACTATAAGTTTAAAATAAAGACAGAAGAATGCATGGAAGTTTAGAAAATGATAATATTCTATAACATATACAAGTTGAAAGAAGGCAATTATATTCTGTGATTTTCTTAAATTGCATAGTAATTTAAAAATACACTTACATGTAAAATGAACAATTGAAAAGAATAATTATATTTCATTATGTCAGCTGGGTTGCTCGGATGAGCACTGTGTACTGCTGGATAGATACAGTGGCACAGAATCCCACAATACGATAAGTTTAAGAAAATCATGATTATGAGCCCCATATTCTAGGAGGTATTTTATTACTGCAGCTGGCAACTGATATATTTAAAACAAATTAATAGGAAATGGGATAGAAATGGGGAAAAAAGGTAGCTGAAAAGGTAACATTCATACCTCAAAACACCTTTTTTCAACTTCAATTCACCAAGAAATGGAACTTTTTAGTATTTGATTACATAGTTAAAGATTAGTCAAGCTGCTTCAAAATACCACCTTTTGCTAAAACACCTATTATCCTGCGCTTTGATCATCTTCCTGGCCCTCCTTTGGACCCTCTCCCATCTGTTTGCATCTCTCTTGAATTGTGGGGACACAGTTCCCTGGGTGCAACCTGACAAGAACTGAGTACAACAGGATGATCACAGTTCTGTCTCTGACAGTCATGCTCCTGTGGATGCAGGCAAGGATCTAATTTGCCTTCATTGCTGCAGCAGTGCACTGCTGACTCATGTTCAGCTGGTTGTCCACCAGGACCCCCAGGTCCCTTTCAGCAAGGCTGCTCCCCAGCCACACAGGTCCTAGCCTGTATTGGGCTCTTTGGTTCTGCTGTCCTTGGTGCAGGACTTTGTATTTGTCTTTGTTAAATTTCATACTGTTCTTGCTAGCTCACTCTTCCAGCCTGTCCAGGTCTTTCTGTAAGATAGCTCTACCTTCTGACCTGTTCATGACACCACCCATTTTGTGTTATCAGCAAACTTGGTGAGAGTGTTTTCAATCCCATTATCCAGATCATTTATGAAGATGGGATGTAGGGCCCAGTATTGGTCCCTGGAACATCCCACTTGTAACTGGCTGCCAGCCTGAGTAAAAACCATTGATTACCACCCTCTGGGTGCAGTCTGCAGTTTCCTACTCATCTTGCAGACCACCCATCCAATCTGTATTGTACCAGTTTGTCCAGAAGAAGCTTGTGGGAAACAGTGTTGAATGCTTTGCTGAAGTCCAGGCAAACAATATCCACTACCCTCCCCATGTCAACAGAAAATGTTATTTTGGTGTAGAAGGTGATTGGATTAGTTTGGCGATTTCTGGATTTCAATTCCATCCAAAACTGAGAAAGGTATCACAGAGTATTAAAATGAGGGAAATCAAAGTTCCAGATAATATTTAATGCTTATAAAGATTTAAAGATTATGAAGAGTAAAAAGGTCTAAGGAAAGAGAAAGGCACTCACTCCCTGCTCCTACTCTTAACTCAGCACCAGCATGAAGATGGAAACTCAGAATTAGTCAACCAATTCAGAATGATGTGGGAAACCAGGTCTCCTGCATCTCTTTTTCCTGGTATTTTCTAATCTCTCATGGTTAGATCTCTCAATCTGACTTCAACAAGAAATAGCTACTATTCTTCTATTTGTTGCAGATTTTGTAAGAAATCGGAACTGACTGCCTAATAAGGGACACTTAGGGTTTTGGTTAACATGTGGTCCATTCAGTCAGTGGTTCATGCCATTTCACTAACAGGTTATAGCCCTTTCTCCAGGCTAACAAACTATACTCCAATTTATACTTTTTCTGGTAGTGCAGACTTTCCTGTGTGACTTCTCCTGCCACTCTTAAACAACTGAATAGCACAGGATGCATGACTGGAAGAAAGTGAGAAAGGTTATGACATTTCTCCATCCTGTATAGGATTTCTAGCTGCTGTTTCAATTCCATTGTCTGAAGAGCACCCAGCATAAAGCAGGCATATCTCGTGCTGACATGTAGAGAATAAGGAACAAGAGAAGGCACATATGCACATACAGAATTGTACAGTTTCCTAAGATATGCTTCAGTCTTAGCTAGCATTTGGGAAGTTTCTTCCCTGGTAGATTTAATATCTATAGTAATAATCTCTTAGTTATACAAGGCAAATTTAGGGCAAAGCTATCCACAACTCCACTAAGTTAGAATGAAGTTGCATCAAGTAAAAATTAAGTGAGTCTTTCAAAATGTTTGTAAATCCCATAAGTGCTGGCAGGAGTTGTTTTCTGGATACATTTCTTTTTGGAATTATCCCTTTTTATATTTGAAATCCTTCACAGTTTTATTAATTTACATCCATTATGCATCATAGTATTCTGGGATATTTTCTGTTTAAGTGCTCATCATTCTTAAACTTCAGTCTTACATCTCTGTAATGTCTAGTTTATGCAAGGGTATTTTATTAATCACAACACACACTATTGGTTAGAAAGCATGACTTATTAACCAAGCAATTGTGCCATTACATTCACGTCATACTTGTTAATTTTAGGGTTCATGTTTTCTTTGAGATTTCCAGATGCCATTTGGTTTAACAAGTTAGACTTTCAGTCTGCCCAGTCTTCAAGGATTACTAGTAGCATTAAAAATTCAAGCCATCTTCTGTCAAAGGAGTACATTTTAATAAAAATAATATCATCTTATATTTGATATAATACTAATGGAAAGAGCTTCATATGTGCTCTGTAGACGTGACCCAAACATTAGAAGACAACAGAAATTATACACTACCACCTTCGCATGGTTAAAAAAAAAATCACTAGAAAGAGGAATTGAGCAAATAGATAAGAAATTCATAAGGTAATATTTCTAATATGCTGCACTTTAGCCTCTGAATCACTGCTTATAGAATCATTCAAATGCCCATAAATATCCATCTTGTTGAAAGTAAACTGTGTGATGAAAGAAGAAAATTCCACTCCTGAACACACGGTTAGAGCTAAGGTATTTCAATCTCATTAATGGACACAAAGTGTGTAAGTTACTTTTTAGTTTCTCAACTGCATTGACAGAACTTGGGGAAAGATCTTGTGGTTATATAAATATCTGTATTTGCCATGTGAGACAAAATGAAGATGAGTCTAGCTGCCTCTCAGAAGTCTGAGTGATCTCTGCCTCTCTCCTTCTGATCCCTCACATCATGGTCTCTTCTGCCTGATCTACTTGCCCTTCAGCTCCCAGTGACTCTGCTTTTCAGGGAGAAATGGAAATAATGGCATTGCCCAAGACAGACAAGGATTTAAGACACAACATTTCTGCTAAATAATGTTCCCCTTTATGGAGATGCTGGTAGTCGTTAAAAGCTTTGCGTAACTTTTTAAGACTTTTGAGAGGCCTTTAAAGTAAATATTTATCACCCCAAAAGTTCTAAAACAGAAACAAACTTTTCCTGGAAATGCCTTTCAAATTTGAGGTATTAGGCCCAGACCTGTTCTAAGTAAATCAAGGAAAAATTCCCAAGGCTAACTTACTTCAAGTTTACACCATTATCAAGAACAGATTTATTCAATGTAAAGAAATCTGTCATCAATTCTATGAAGTCACATTAGGTGAAATTCAGTTTATACTTTACCCATACTCTCTGAAGCATACCATTATGGTGAATATACCACTTAGCTACAGACCAGATGTGTGTATTGTGGTACAGCCAGCAACAACTGAAGTAAACTCATCTCTTGTGGTATTTAACTTACGCCATCCAGATGTCAGTCCAGGATTCCCTCTCAAAGAGTGTACATTTTCAAGGGATTTTTGTTTCTAGTAGCTCTAGGAAGAGAGTGTTCCTAATCTAAATACATTTTTTTGTTCACAATTTCACTTGAATTGAGTTTTCAGTCTAATCTCTTGTTCCTATTTAAGCTTTGTTTTAGCATTGTAAATAATTCCTCATAGTTCTTGATATTAGTACATTTGTAGTTTCATTCTCACTTCTTCTACAATATTTAAAAACTTTTGGATCTCAATCTTCTATCTTAAACAAAAGCAATGGGCATATTTTCATTGTTCCAGATCAGTCTGTTTTTCTAACAGTGGACAGTAGCTGATGCTTGTGGAGGAATAAGGTACATATAGTATGACCCTTCCCTTGACAGATGACAGCAATCAGTAGTTTAAAGACTCCTCAAGCTGGAGGTTACCTCTGGGCCTTTGTATTTCATACAACTATTATTCATGAATTTGTCTAATACCTTTTTGAACCAATTTATAATTTTGACCTCCTCACAAATTGAGAGTCATCATTTAAATTACATATAAAGGGAAAAAAGTTCTTTCATACATTTAAAGTGCTGGGTTTGTTATTTTGCTAAGTCTCCTTGTTCCTGACTGTGGCACAGAACAACCACGTCTTTATGCTATTGATGTGTGTTACAGACCTTTATCACATACACTGCCTTTTTTCAAAAAGTTCTCGTTGTAGGGAAGCTTTTCATTCTTTGATCATTTTCTTGCCTTCCTTTTCATCTTTTAAGACGGGAGGGCCAGAACACATACAGTAAATAAATCTGTTCTATTTTCCAAATTCTTTCCCAGTTCTACCCAGTTTGTTTTCTCAGGGCTTCAATGCCGACTGCAATGATGCATTGGCAGTTACACACCCTAGAATTAAAATGCACTATGCAAGAGACAAACAAGGAAGCTTCAAGCTGGAGAAAGCACAGGAAAAGTGTCAAAACATTGAAAGCCTCTCAGTGCTAGGGACAGGAAAGTGACAACAAGAAAATTACAATTATTCAGGGCCAGAGTTGCCCTCAGCAGCATTAAGGATGTATTACCGTTGTGAAGAGCTGTGGATATGGTTTCTCAAGAACTGAGAGACAGAGGAAAGGAATAAATTAACAAGTTCCACACTCATCTGGAATAGAAGTGTTACAAATAAATATTGAAAACCATTAATCATGTGATCTTACAAAAACTACTAAGTGCCTAAGCCTGCAAGTCTAAGGAAACTCATTGACAGCAAACTACTGTATGGTTTACAACAGCCCTGCTAATGGCACTATGGTTACTTACAAGCACAAATCTTCGCAGTATCAGGCCACAATTTCTAGATTACTGAGCAATTTTAAGCAGTGAAGTATAACAAGTATTTATGCTACTGCTGCAAGGTAGCATACCGGCATTTGAGTCAGCCCACTGACATCACCACCAGGAGGACTTGGTTTCTACCCCATATTACGTAAGTAACCTATAAGGTAATAGTTTATACGTTCAGTTCAATGAGTGGGCTGGGACTTACATGCTTGGTCACATCCTGTTTTACTAATGCCACGTATAGTTATGTGGGATTATGGCTTGTGATTTATGCCTTGTGCCTGACTGCAGAATGTGCACCTTTGCTCAGCAACCCATCACCTGTCACAGAGCAGAGCCCCAAAGGGTACCCTGCCTTACTTCCTTCCCTGACCCCAATGTTCACATCCCTCCTCCATCAGGGGAAAGGGTGCCAATTTTTTGGAAATCTGTTTGTACACAAGCTGTCTTAAAAGAGAAAGCATTGTAAGAAAGTAGGAAAAACTAAAACCGACTGCAAAGGTGAATGTGAAGTCATTCACTACATTATCTGCCACTGAAGCACATTTCCTGCCACTGACCAGAAGAAAAGGATGACTTAGAAAAACAGTTGCTAATTATGATACTTTAAAGGACCAAAATCAACAACAAAAACCATCTTAAATTAATGGAATTAGACTGCAATATCATTATTCCCAGTGCTATTAGAATTTTGTCCCAAGCAGCATGATATTCTATATTTTTTAAAGCCCTCAGAATGTCAGAAAAATCTCCAGAAATCTAAATTTGTGTTGAATAAAATAGAAAATAAATTCCCTTTTTCTAGGTCTTTCTGTCTGAAACAGTTGTAAATCTGATCCCTGGATTTGGAAGGTGCAGCAGGACCTAGCAGGAAGAGAAATAAAAGGAAACCAGCACTTATTTCTTTAAGTCATATTTTTAAGCCTCCTTCTCCTCAGTTCTGTTTTCTCCAGATTCCTGATCTTGTGACATTTGACAAGGCAAAGCCTGAAAACTCTATTATGTCAGCAAGAAAATGAAGTAAATAGCTTAGCTTCCATATTCCCCTTCTCTCATAGAGCAGTTATCCCACAGCTCACCTGCTCATGAGGTGGTCAAAGAATGCTGTGTTTTGAAACTGGTGGTGAGATTGCAATCAGGGAGGGAGGGAGAGAGTGCAAGTCAGTGTGAGAAAGGAGGGAAAAGGGCAGAGCAATATAAGGGATGCTTTGGAATAAGCCCGACTTACTTGCAGTTGGTTGGACTGATGTTTTGCAAGCATCAGAAGAAGGTTCCTGAGAAATAGCATTTAAAGTACGCTTAGAGGCCTCCCAGTAAAACTACATTTCTCTTGTTGCTTTTGTGTCTGAAAGATCAGCTACAGAAAGTGCAATTGTGTTTTCTCTGACACGTCACAGAGAGTGAGCATTTCAGGGCTCACATACTGACAGCTAGAGGAAAAACAAAGGCAGAAATACCTCTGCCTCAACAATATTTGAATAATCCTTATTGGTCTGTTTCTCATCAGGTCATCTCTTTTTTTCCTGCTCTTTTTTTTCGTATTTGCTGATACAGGTTTCATAGGTTAAAAATGAAACTGTTGCAGGAAATCCATCCTGTGAAAGAAAGTGCAGTGTAACATACAGTACTGTAAGAGGGAAAAGGAAAAGATGGCAGTTGTGTAAAGCAAATATCACTATGTAGAAGAAAAATACTTCTATGAGAAATATACAAGAAGAAAAAAATACTTCTATAAGAGCAGACAAATAACAGGACATTTTCATTCACAACCTTTGTGCTTCATTGGAGAGGTGCATAAGCACCTCCAAAAAGAAAAAAACCAACAAAACAAAACAGACAATGGACTATTTTTAGATGTTATGGTAAAATATATCAGAAAAGTCCCATGGCAAAGCTCTGTCTCCACTGAAATAAATAAAGAAGTTGCTGTTGACTTAGTGGAATTTGATTTAAGTGTTCACATTTATGATTTTCTATGAATGCTAGGAAATCCTTGCTGCTATTCTTCCACTCCATAGAATTGAGATGTATGAGAAGATCTTGCTCTCTGCTAATTCCACACTTTGTCCAGGTCAGCACAGCCTCTCCTGCATCATTTAATATCGTTCACATGAGTAACCCCAGTGTACCCAAGGACAGTACTTCCTTGTGCACCAGGTAAGCACTGATATAAATGTTTGCTGCTTTAGAAGATATTTTCACAGCAGAGTTGAATATGGAAAACACATTTCACTATTAACACATTTGTACCAGCCTA
Organism: Cariama cristata; assembly: GCF_000690535.1. Classification (NCBI taxonomy): domain Eukaryota; kingdom Metazoa; phylum Chordata; class Aves; order Cariamiformes; family Cariamidae; genus Cariama; species Cariama cristata. Next base: position 20,192 of record NW_009613637.1, read on the forward strand.
ACATTGGATGAAAAGGAATTCTACCCATTCAGGCATCATTTTCATCCAGCTTGTTAACGGGAAATTTCACTTCAGAATTATAAATTAGCCATCTCACTATGCAAAGACTTTGGTTTTCATGATATAGGAACACAATATATCATTGTGTTCTTATATATTTGACTTAAATATTTTCCTTTATGAGAAGTCTGAAATGCTGGAGCTTCCCTCTACATTGAATTTCTACTGAACATCTGTAAGTTTAGCTCCTTACTGAGAAGTCTTTTAAGGAATGTTCTTATTGTCATTATTTCAGAAGAGGAAGACAGATTATTGTAGGTGAGATACCTGTCACAGGAACCGTATTTAAGCTAGAGGGTTTTCTTCTACAGGAAATCATTGTTATGATTACTGCCACTTTCAGATTTAAATGTAAGAGTCATACTTGACTTTCCTTTAGTTCATTGGAAACAAAGGCAAACAAATAAAATACCATAAAACTGTTTCCCTCAAATTAGGAAAGAAAAGTCCCATCATTTCTATTCTAACCATTGAAGGTAAATTGAGATTCTATATACTTCAGACCTTATAACTAAAACACGTTTGTGGGAGGTGGAATAAAAGGATGCATTTTATAGAAATATCAGTGAAAGTTTTAACAGATCTTTTTTTTTAATCCAAGTCTGTCTTGATCTCAAAAACAAGCAGACAACCATTGTCCAGCTCTCCCCCCCCAAAAAAAAAAAAAAAAACCAACCAAACAACCAACCAATGAACAAACCAAAAGAAAAGTCCAGAAGTGCGAAATGCTTTTCTATTTGCCTGGGCTAACATGAAGATTAATGATTTGTCTGTTGTTTCTCAGCAATCTTTTTTTGTCATAGTCCCCTTTCCTTCCCTTTTTTCCTGGCAAAAGCTATCAACAGCTCATAACATTTTCAAAACACTCTGAAATATCACTCAGGACTATGACTTTTTCCAGTTCTTTCCTCATTGCCAGTGATTATCTACCCAAAAGGAAAAATCTTTTGAAAAATATTGTGCTTTGGAAAGATATTCTCCAGTCCAAAGACTGTGTTAAACAACACATTCCTCTCCTTTCGGTGAATTTGCCAGATTTAGAGTTGTTAAGGTTCAGGAGGAGCACTCACTTAAATTATTACTTTCTCATCATTGCTTCACTGTTAGAAGAAGGAATGATATCACAACATTGATGTCTTTTCAATCCCTGCATTTTAAAATTTTAAATTCCAAAAGCAAAGCAAATAAAATTTCAGTCCCAGTTTTAAAGCTAAGAGTGTCTCAAAACTGTTCATGTAGAACTAGGCAAATGAAATAGGTACTAATAGAGATAAAAGAATCATCCTAAAGTTGAGGTTGCAGAAGGTAATAAAAAGGAAACAGGACATTCTATTATCTTTGGATTATCTGTGATTCACTAACATTTTACCAGAATGGATATCCTTACAAACTTAACTTCCCTTCATACAACTTCAATAGCAACTACTGTGCATACAACACTCATAAATCACAGTGAAAATGCAGTTAGAGCAGGCAAAACTCTGCATTATAAAGATAATTCTACAACAAGAATCTTAATTCAGACTTGTTCTCCTTATTTTTGTAAATACTTCTAAATTTTCAAGTAGCTACTACAAAGCATGCACACTGAAGAAAACACAAAATTAATGAAAAATCATCAAAATTAGAGTAAAAGCAAACAAAAGATAATGAAATCAAAATATTGAAAACATTTTAGAATTAATATTTTGCAGAACAAAAGAAATGTTAGCTGAATTTTCAGTGAAATCAAATATTTCAGTGAGAAATTTTTTCCCGAAGAATACATCAACTAAGGATTTTGAGAGTTTTTCCACTACAAATTATAACACAGACTCCTAGAAGGCTTTTCTTATTTCCAGAGGTTGAACATAGTTACATGGGTTGTTTCTAAGCCTGTATTTTCTACTCTCTCTGTCTTGATTCAAAATATGAGTAAGTCATAAAAATTCTTGAATTTCTTAATAAATGACATGAATATTAACAGTGCTAAACAAGAGCCATTAATTTCAAAACCATTTGGAGGAGTATTTTCAGCTTGTAAGTGCTAGTTTTCTCCAGTTTACTGATATAGTGACATTTTAGTATTTTTGTTTCTTGATTTGAAAGAAAAACTTTCATTCAATATTTCTCCCAAAATGTGAATTTTAAATATTTCTTCTTGAAAATATATGTATGTTAAATGTCTTATGAGAACTTTCTTTGGAAAACGTATTCCCCAAGTGGGAAAAATCCCATGTGGAAATGTCATAAACATCTTAACAGAGCTTCAAAAAATTGTTAGTTTTGTCAAAACAGCATTTTCTGTAGCAAATGGCAGTTTCTGCCCTTCTACGGTCTTAGGACCTTCATTTACACATGGACCTACTACAGTCAATGCAGGACACATGCATGCAAGTGTCCCTCACAGTTTATAAACTGAGGAATGTTTTGGAGGAAATGGTCTCATCCCAGTTTTACAGTTAAAAGCAAAGACTATGTTGTCAAACACAGGAAGTCTGAGGCAGGATCAGGACTGAAACACACATTTCCTAAGTGCCAATGCAGCCCTTTTTATCACAAGGGTAAGCTTCTGTCCCGCAAACATACAATCAGAGATGCTTATCCTGGTATACAAACTTTGTTTATAAATTCAATCAATATTTTGTATAGAATTAGGTCTGCAATATAGAACTAGCAATTGTTTACTGTGTATTTATCTTGCATTAAAGAGAGCCAAAATCAAAAGTCTGTATTTTATTTAATGTAAATATAGATTTAAGTTTCAACAAAAATAATTGCCCATAAGGATGACACTGTTTTTGTAACTGAATGACCTTTCTCTAGGAATGTGAAGAAAGATTCATACCACACTTCAGCCCCTGCGTGTTATTCCATCTTTAACTCTCCTCCATGGCCCAACACAGAAAGTACTGAGTGCTTGTCTTATCTGTGATATGCTGACATTTCCAACCCAATGAAACTGTAGGTGTTGTTTTCACACTGCGTTCTTCCAAACCTTCAGATTTCACTACAGGCAAACCTGTTCCAAGATGTTGCCTGCAGCACTACATGAACTTGCTGTCAGATCAATTTATTTATGGATGATCGTTGAGTTTTATTCTCTTGAGGTCAATATTTGCTACATGTATGGATAAATATCTGCATAGCTGAGCTGACACATTACTAACATTTTACAGCATTTCTGTACTTCTGAGAATTATTGTCTTCAGAATTGCAAAGCCAGTCCACACACCTGAAAACGGGGAGAAATATTAACAATTAAAGTTCTAGTTTTTACTATGCAGACCTGTGTTTTTCACTGGACTATGGAGCCTTAACCCATAGATGCCCATTTTGAATACAGTCAATCTTTGGCAGTGTTAGTCTTTGCAGTAAGTTAAACAACAAATTACCGGGTCAAAAGGCATGGTAAGTCACTGACCTAAATGCTGACTCAGCATGAAAGCTGCACAGCTGTTATAGGGGTTATACAGGAGTATTCTAGTTTCACATAGCTGTGCAATAAGTGACCAGAAGGCACTAAGTTATAGAGCACTAAGCGACATTACATCACAATATGCAGCATTCTGACCTCAAGTATGAGTCACTACAATTTAGCAGGAAGAAATTGTGAAAACGTTAGTGGATTCAGACATAGCCACAGTCTGAGTGGCAGTGCTCTGTCATGGCTTTCTCTCTGGCCACACTGTCATCTGCTAGCTTGTCTCAACTGCTTGTATCTTCCTGTAACGGTCTGCAAGTTTTGAAGAAGCTGGTCATTTTCTTTGCTTTTCTTTCCTATGTTTATTTTGTTTTGCCCTAAGTTTGGTCTCCAATTGAAGTTTAGTAACTGTGTTACCAGGAAGGTAGTCACAGTTGTATGGGTCATCACAGTTATTTTAGTAATAAATACTTCACCGCAGAACCTGAACTAGAGGCTGACCCCCTGCAATGGAAAATAATGCCGAGTTCAATAGATCATGTTCATTCACACAGTTGATATATCACACCTTTCTAAGCCTCGACTCTATGACAATATTCCATGTGCAGGCCATTATGCACAACAGGTGGGTGTTCTCACTTTGGCTTCAGGGGCTCAGCATACTTACAACATAAGTATACATCATCCATCTCAGAGGGCAAACAATGTAATGACCGCCTTTGGCAGAAGTCAAAGCTCCTGAAAAACTATTTAGAGAGTACCTAACCATGTAAGCATTAGTATGAAATTATCAAGAAGCTGCTGAGATCTTATGGTGTGTTGCACGTTGTCTATAGACAAATAGAATTCAGCGATCAGAGCTGCAAAATTTTTTACATGTAACAAACACATCAATTTGAAGTACTGAATTAATCTACCTTATTGTTCACAGCAGTTAGCACCTCTTCAGAGTTGTATTTAATACCATGTCTAAGCTTCGAACAAAGCAACAGTCCTGTTGAATGCCACGCTGCTTTAAATTTCTCCCTGTCTGGGTTTCAAAAATTAAGTATCTATAAACTAAATCCTGGTGGGATTAGTGGGTGTAGGGCAATGTTCTCCATAAATGTGAAATCTATAACAAGCTTGAATTTTCAACACTTACAGATGAATTAACAAAATACAAATCAAAGAAAATCTGTAGTTTATACACACATTACAATTGATAGCTAATAATGACACACAATATTTTATATGTTATAGTAGTCAACTTGACTTATACTCTACAATTCTGCAGTCTAGTAAGGAATTCATAAATGTTGCCAGATAGAAAGATTAATCGATAAGGAAATTTGAATCTAAGACTTTGTATAGTATCACATAGACTTTTATAAAAGTCTGTGTCTGTATTCTTCAATCATTAGGGTTAAATAGATCCCAGAAACTCAATTTTTGTGTTCCACAGGGCTATGGACCAGCTACAATTACCTTAGGTCATTTTCACACTTAGAGAAATGTTTCAAGATTTCAAAAAATGTTTTGACTTTTTATTTTCAATGCTTTAGGACAAAATGAAAGTCTTCAGAACAGGAAAAAAGCAACTTTTGGGGAAAAAAAAAAATCCATAATCCAAAATAACCAGTAGCCTATTTACTTGGATGCTGATATTAGAAGCAAAGTTTAAGTTGCTACTGTATTTGACTGAGCTCAGAAGCTTGAGTATTGAGCTCTTATAAAGCTGATTGCACTAACACCAGGCTAACATGGACTTTGGGAAAGATGATTTCCCTGTCTTCCAGGGAAAGAGATGTTTCATGAGAACCTCCTAGATTTACAGTAAAGTATTTTTACATTTCTCTGTCACAAAACAAAAAGACTACTTGGATTACTGTGTTCTATGCTTTGCTTGGTTTTTTTTTTTTTTTGCTTGAATGAGACCCTTGCAGTGCCCTAAATTAGCTTCACAGGACAAAGATTTCTGCTGATCAAGACTCACAGTGACAGAGCAAATCGCCATGTAGGAAACCAACTGCGGGAAATCATTGTTCTGAGGGATGTTTGTCTTGGTTTCCTTTTGTGTATTCTGCTTCGGACTGCAGAACAGAGCTCAGGGAAAAGTAGGGCGAGAGTTTTTTACACTGGGAGGTTTGAGAATTCCCAAATACAGAGAGGGACAAGACAAAGGCACCTATTTGCAATTTGTCTGAATTAAAGTGTGTTCCTTACTTGAAAATGGAACTTGGTGGAGAGGCAGAAACTTCACAACAACTTGTACAGAAATCATTACAGTAAATAAACACAGACAGATACCCATAGACTTAATCCTGTGATATCTGTTACCACTGATTTCATTGAGTATGGGATCATTCAAATGGATCTGAGGCTCCAGTAAGCTCTACTCACTGTAAGGAAAGGGAAGTTAATAGTAATATTGTGTGTACCTCCAGCATCTATGAAGGCATATGGAGAACTGATTTATGCAATGATAGCAGAGAGGATACCAGGCAGGAGGAAAGGTGAGGCGAGAAGACAAGAAATCAGTAGGGAACTTAAGAAGGACTAACAGAGATAAGTGAGCTTTTGGGGCAAGGATGAGAGAGGAGACCAGGAGAGGAGAATGAGGCTTTAGGGCGGTAAAAGAGGTGATATTAATGGAGAAATTAAGGAAAGAGAGCAGAATGAGCAGCACAGTCTGTGCTATCAGACAAAAGGTCCATCCAACCCAGTCTCCTGCTTCCAAAATTGGCTAAAGCACATGTCTAGGTTCTTCCTCTAGAAGAGAGAGAGGAACATGATATTTCCTTAGACACTTGCACAGACACCAACAGCTGCCACTCAGGGATCTGAGGTAGCTGCAGGTAAGACAGATTCATCTGAACTGCTCTTTTTCTGAGAACTGCCCTTTTTGGAACAGGATCCTCATTTTAGGTTCCTGAATTCCCCCATACATCTGCTTACAGCCACCATCTCCCAACCTCCTCTGTCTGTGCTTAAAGCTGCCGTTTTCCTTTATCATTTGTCTGAGGGACTGTATTCAAGCATAAAACTGGCCAAAGTCTCTGCCAAAAAACCCAGCCTTTCTTTGCTAGCCATAAGAAAATATAGTCCCTTACTTTGCTTGCCATGAACAGCTGAAGAAGCATAAATGTAAAACAAACGTCAAAACATCAGACATCTCAGGATGCATTGTGGTACCTTGAAAAGAAGGGAGACCACAGTGCTTCTCTGTCTAGTGAGAATGACCGTCATGGTGCCAGCCATGGCAGGAAACCCCCAGTTCCCGTGAGGCACTGAGAGGTTATCAGGGATGAGTTGAATATTCTGGGGCTTCATTTCAGCCAGAAGACAGAAATTTCTGCAGAAAAAATTAGGTTTTGGAGGTGTAATTTACAATACCAACAAGCATCTTGTGAAGAGTTCTGTGTCAACCTTGTAAAGCATTGCTATTGCAAACATCTTCTGTTTTAGCACAGAAGTTTCCATCTCTTTCTTCTTTAAATCCAAGAGAAAGATTAAATGGTTTAACCCACAACCTTAGACTTACTCAAAGAATAGCCATTTGCAAGGTCAAGATGAGGGACTATCTTTTTCCAGTGCTAAATTCCAAGCTGCATTTAACCTGCCCACTTCTTTCTTTGGGTTTCTAGACAGCTTCTGAAAAATTATATTTACAAAGAATTTTTGCCAATTCAACATTTATGACTTTCTTCCTAATAGATAAGAATAATGATTTTATGAAATAGGTTAGCAAGTGATACGATCTCAGGTTTTATCTGTTTATTAATAAGTTACTTTGAAAGGGAAAATTTTCTCCCTCTTAAATATTCTTTGTGGGTCTTTAGAAGCAAAAATTTTAGTAGAAAAAATTTTCTTATGAAAGGACAGTATTTTACCCCTATTCTTATTCCTTTTTTTCTGTTTTATATCAGTTCTGAGTTTCTGACCTCTCCTATGAAGGTCTTGTGTCTTGTAGTCCAGAATCACTCTGGTAACTCCTAAAAAAGTGCCTAAACATGGGTGTTTAAGAGCTCCAAAGACCCTGGACACGTTTTGTTCACCTGGAAATAAAGTGACTACGTTTCCACTTGTCCCTGAATTGCCATGAGAGGGTCACATAAAAGAGTAACTCTACAAGTCCCAGCTGAACAACAAGAGCATGTATACAATCCCAGAAACAGAAGTCCTATCACTTTGTCACAGTCTTTGTCCTCTTGCTGCATCTCTTCATGTCAGCATAACCCCACAGAACTTCATCTGCTTTGTCCTTCCTCTCTTGCACAAGTGTGCAGTGATCAAGTACAGAGTGGCACAAAACCAGTATTATACTGGCAACAAAACCAAAAGGTTATGTAAACTTTGAGTCTTGTCTTGTAGTTTGTACTTCACATAAAAATACAATGATATAGTAATGATAAACAGTTTCTATTTTGAAATGACCTCCAAGTTATCAACCCCAAAGAATCTTCTTCTAATAATAGTGCCATTCCAATTATCATTACATACACAAGATTCAGAATCAATCTAATTGTACTAAAAGCCTTTGGAAACACTTTAACAACTGAAAGCTCTATACTATTGAATACATTTACAGCAAAGTAATTGGTTATATGAAAAAAATACACAGTTTCATAAAAGCCAGCTGCTACATTACAGGGCAAATAAGTATTGTTCAACAGTTTTAAAAAGGTCCTTCAGATATTCTTTATGTTGCTGGCCATAAAATTTACTTTTGTATGAGGTAAGATAGGTGAAAAGGAAATTAAAAACAGTGCTTATAAAATTCTTAGAGGAACATGTCGTGTGGCAAAAGGCACAAATTCTTCCAGAAAAATCAAGGATCTTTAGCGAGGTTTTTGTTTTAGTCAACTTCCTAATTACATTTTTTAATGAGAATGGTGGCAGATAGTGGACGTATTTCGGTATTATTTCTAGGTTCTCTGTATATTATGGCGAGCACAAAGCGTTTTGTTTCATAATCATTCAGTCCTCATTGATGAATAAAGCCATGCATGTAATGCATCGCTTGAAGAATATAATGAAAATTATTTCAGAAAAAAAATGATGATGCTATTAAATTCATCAGGTGTACAACCTACAATGAAAAGTAGTCGTTTAGACCACTCCTCCATCTTAGATTCACTTTGTGCCTCTGGAAAAAATACTTGAGGCTAAATTCAATAAGGACTTGAGAGCATAGGATTTTGGCCACAAGGCCAGATCCCTAGGCCAGATGAAATCTTAAACCTACAGCAAGGTAGAGGCTCTTAATTGCAGGTTTGCACCCAGGAGTCTAGCATTCCTAATGGTGTATTCTTGGTCTATAGGGGTCAATAGGAAAAGCCAGGCGTAGCACACAAAAATGTAAACATTTTTAATATGTTTCCTAAGTACCATATATACTCGAGTCTTATTTAAAAAATATGGCAAACTGGGAAAGTAGAACTATATGAGAAAGTAGAATTAATACCGAGAACATAATATGCAGCTTGAACTGCCATGTCTTTTGAGAGCCTGACTGCCCTCATCCATCCAACCAAAAGGTCAGAATCTGCCTCTTAAGACAACAACAGCTGTTATTTGAAAGAAATGAAGACAGTTTTCTTTTTGCCTTGTTTGAAGTGCAGGTAGCACTTAAAAATATATGCAGAAAAGAAAGGCTCTCACCACTTCTTTGCTTTGCTTTTTTTTTTTTTTTTTTCCCCCTGTCTAGTAGCTGGTACACTCCTCCAGGAAGTAGGACAACCCTAGCTTTAACCACTAACAGCAACAATTTGGAGAGTGGAGCTATTCCTCTCTTCCTTCTGCAATGGTACCATTATTTGCCACTACACACTGAACCAAGAGAAGAAAGACCCAGGGAGAGCACATAGCTCTAGTATAGTAGTTAGGGTCCTCACCTAGGAGATGAGTCCTAGATTTCTCTCTCATTGTGAACTTTCTGTATGAGATGAATAAATGGATGTGGGTGTGAGAACAGAGTCCAGGCTTCCTCCTCTGAAATGAATTTTCTAACTTCTGGTACACAACCAAGCTTTCCCTTGCACTCTCTCCTCCTGACATTCCAAATCTGGTATTCCTTCTTGCACAATGACACAACTCCACCAGAAAGACAGGGGAGGTTCCCTCTCCTTTCCCACACTCTAGTACTAGCCTCAGAAGAAAACACTTTCTGAAAATGTGGGTGCTGTGGACTTGGGCAGGACCGAGCCTGAGAAGCAAGATGTCAGCTCCAGATCTTTCCCTGGGTGAACCACTTCATATACTAAATTGAGTGGTACCTCTGTGGTGACTGGAAGCCTTAAAAAAACAGAAGGCAGCCCAAAAACTTCCATTGTGCTGGTGGTTAGGGACCAGCTCCTGGCACATATTAGGTATGCTCAGAACACACTCATCAGAGTTTCAGGAACGCATTGGTCTTCAGTGAAACAAGACAGGTAACTACCGGAGTTTCCCATCAAATAAGGAGTCATACAGCTAGAAAAGCTACATGGCAGCCAGCCAGAGTTTGCTTGCTTAGTCACCATGTTGGAATTTGACATTCAATTCCTGTTCTAAATGCCTCAGGCCTTTGTGAATGTAGTGGCTTTGTGGTATTTTAGCATGACTGAAGATTCGGGAGATGTTTCTGAAGACTTTTCTCAGTCAACTCACCTATGAATGAAACTCTAGCTATATGGGCTGAGGAATCAGTAGAAAGCTGTATGCTTTGGCAGCTGCAGACTGTATTCAGCTAAGCCACCTCCTAAACTCCAGTATATCTTAATTTTTCTGATTTGAAGGGGCTTAGTCAGCAGCTTGGAGAAACACTAATTACAGAGATTCAGACTTTCATATGAGCAAAGGTGAGACAAAAGAAGGCAGTTTAATCAAGATGACTTAATAAGAAAGAAGATCACAAACAGGGTACATGGTAAATGATTGACAAGGAGCAGATTAGGTGTTCATCATACAACCAGACATATATCCTTGCAAGATGTATTGCAAGAAAACTTCCAATGACATGGAGAAAAAGTCTTCCAAGGGTCTTTATATAATAAATGCATATATCCAAAAAGAAAACAGCAATCATTCTTTCCCAAGATAAAAAAAAATACTAAAACCTGAAGACATTTGCATTGTTTCCTGATTCTTTTTCCTGTTGGTTTCCATCTACACTAGAAGAGGTGGTTTCACAGGTAGGAAATTCACTATTATTGAATTCTTCCAGGGACTGCAGCAACTTCTTAGGAAATTACAGGTCACATCTAGACTCATTTTAATTACAGAGCTAGCCCATTAAAATGGTCATGTATCATCTGTTATTTCCCACAATTGCCGAACACCATTTTTAACAACTATACTTGCTAGTGGTTTATCAGTCTAAAAATCTTTTTCCTTCTCCTTTTTGTTTAATAAGACCTAAGGAATGAAGAACTTCAGTGAAAAACAAGAACAGCTTTTAAACAGTAAATCTAAACATCCAGAAAGGACATAAAGATATTTTGAAAAGTTCTGAAAAGAATGCAAATGTTTTACTTCCTGCAGCAAAGCATTCAGGCATGTTTCTGCATGTGTAGTGTAGGTGTATAAGTTTTGCAGAGATTTCAAGTTTTACCTTGGATTCAACTGCTCGGGTCAGGCATTCAATACTCATATCTTGCAAAAAAATTTTCCTGGTCAATGACAAAAGAAGTAGGAGGAGGGAGAGGTTTTAAAAAAAAAAATCAAACTTGGTTGGAGTTTGGAAATGTACGACTTCATTAATAGTGTTAAATTCTACTAAATATAATTTTTCTTTGTTTCTCCTTTACATTATAATATAATGAAAATTGCTAATAGCTTCGTAGTTCACAGTCAATTTCAAAGTGTTCAAAGAGGAACTGGAGGTTTTACATATCTACATGTATTTTTAATATTAGTTTTTGATTCTAGCCATGGATGATGGATACCCACCTGTAAATGCAGATCCTGTTTTAGGATGACAAGTTTGTATCAGGATCATACATATTTGATTACCTGGTCAATGAACAAGTCTAGGAATGCACTAGAAAACTTCTGCTTTAAATTGTAGATAGATTAAGATGATTTGCCTGTGCTAATATTTTATGATTTAATGTCTGCATCTTCATATGAGGACCAACTGGAGAGTGTTCGTCCTCAGCATTTTGACCTTCATCAAAGGTGGATAACCATCTGTTCAAAATGTCCTGTTCTCTGTAGCTATCTACAGTCCTCCAAATGGAAAGGAAAAGCTGTCATGCTGTAATGGCTGTGATGTTGGCAGCACTTCCTTTTTGCTTGATATTTAGAGTCAATATAAAGAGTTCGCTTTCCCATAGGAGGCAAGATGGACTTGTTCTCCCAGTCCTGCAGCAAGGCAGGTCCATAATATGAACGTTTTAATGATAAAACTGTTCTCATTCCACGTGTTCACTCATGCATCATTCACCTTTACCTCTTTCCTTCTGAGACAGAATCTTCTTTCTATACAATTTCACAGTCCCTTCCCTATGAGATTACATTTTCTAGCACTGAGGTTTCCTGGGATTTTTTTCAGTAAGACGTCTTCTTTTCAACAGCACTACTCCAACTGAAGAGACATTTTTTCTAAAATGTAAACAAATAAAGAAAACGTCTTCCTTAAGCAATGTCACTACCCAATTTTCAAATACCCTTAATCTTGAGATGAAGATTTGAGGTAAAGCAAGTCAAGAATTCATAAGAAAGATAAAGCATACATGTCGCTGTGATTGTAAATGCAGCTTTGCCTTAGTGCTGAAAAAGGAAAACAAGGATAGGAAGATCACTCACTGGAGACTGGAGCAAAGTTTTCTGAGGAAGGGAGTAAAATTTGCTGAGATTTTATGATTACAAGACGGTATAAGTCTAGCGACTGGATGTAATAAAAGATGACAAGACAGAAGATCTAGATGAATAATATCCCATCATTATGAAGTAAGTAGCAGGGGAAGCAGGAAAGCCTTTGGCAAATCTTACATGTAGTTCATTGCAGACAGAGGAAACACAAGAGGAATAGTGAATGTCTAATATAGTTCAAAAGGTTAAGAAGGATCAAAAGAATAAGTATGATTCCAACTGTCAACTGGATGCTGAAAGTACTCATGTGGGATGAATACTACATAACATTTACAAATGTATTATTTGTCAAAGGATGGTTTCTGTCTCTGACTTAGAGAGTATCATCTTGGACCAGCCTAACCCAAGTTAAACTAAAACAACAAACTAGTGAATAGCAAGACAAAGATGACAGAAATTCACTTGAAGGTCTTTTTTTAGAAAATATAAAGCTTTTCTACAAAGGATTATTTTCATGTGATAGGGAAAAAAAACGAAGCAAATTAGAAAATGGAAAAAGCAGAGAGAACGAATTTTTTTGACAAAAGAAGGAAATGGCTTACACTGCAGCTAGAGAGGTACTTATTCTGCCCAGCCCTGCCTTTTTTTCAGCTAATTTCAGCTAAATGGTATATATACACATTTTAAATTATTATTTTTGTAATGACGCAAGATTGAACAGATGTATAAAAGCCAGTGCAAGAGAAACACATTAGAAATTGCTAAAGATTAAGAATTCAGAACAAAAGAGACACTTACATCATTCAGAGAACAAAAATGGAATTTAATGGGACTGCTGATAACTTTGCTGTTTTAAGTATCATCTAAAACTGAACACAATGGAAAACATTTTGAAAAAGTTCTAAGGATGAAACACATAAGGAATCACAGACATGACTCAAAAGTTTTCAATTTGTTGGAGATGTGGCAATATTAAGAGAAAAATCATCCTTTTTCTATTTTCCTGTACAACCAGCAGTAGTGTCCAGTCTCATATTGTGATGACTCAAATGCTAGCAAACTGTAGGTATGCAAAGAGGGGAATGCAGAGAAAATATTCATTCAGCCAGATATGTTCTTTTAATGTTATTGTCCTAACAAACTGTGTGAAGCAGAAACCTAATCCAAATCTCAGTGGCATTCCTCAGGGGTCAGTATTGCAACCGGTGCTGATTAACATCTTTGTTGGTGACATGGACAATGGGATTGAGGGCACCCTCAGCAAGTTTGCTGTCAACAGCAAGCTGTGTGGTGCAGTCAACATGCTGGAGGGAAGGGATGCCATACAAAGGGACCTTGAGAGGCTTGAGAGGTGGGCCTGTGCGAACCTTATAAAGTTCAACAAGGTCAAGTGTAAGGTCCTACACATGGATCGGGACAAACCTAAGCACAAATACAGGCTGAGTGGTGAATGGATCGAGAGCAGCCCTGAGGAGAAGGATTTGGGTGTGCTGGTCGACAAGAAGCTCACCATGACCTGGCCATGTGCACTTGCAGCCCAGAAAGCCAACCGTATCCTGGGCTGCATCCAAAGCAATGTGACCAGCAGGTCGAGGGAGAGGATTCTTCCCCTTTATTCCACTCTTGTGAGACACCCCCTGCAGTACTGCCTTTAGCTCTGGGGTCCTCAGCACAAGAAGGACATGGACTTATTGGAGTGAGTCCAGACGAGGGCCATGAAGGTGATCAGAGGGATGGAGCTCCTCTCCTATGAAGACAGGCTGAGGGAGTTGGGGTTGTTCAGCCTGGAGAAGAGAAGGCTCCAGGGAGACCTTACAGCAGCCTTCCAGTACCTAAAGGGAGCCTGCAAGAAAGCTGGGGAAGGACTTTTTACAAGGGCAAGGAGTGATAGGACAAGGGGCAATGGCTTTAAACTGGAAGAGGGAAGATTTAGATAAGATATTAGGAAGAAATTCTTCCCAGTGAGGGTGGTGAGGCAGTGGCACAGGTTGCCCAGAGCAGTTGTGGATGCCCGAACCCTGGAAGCGGTCAAGGCCAGGCTGGATGGGACTTTGAGCAACCTGGTCTAGTGGAAGGTGTCCCTGGCCATGGCAGGGCAGTTGCAACTGGATGATCTTTAAGTTCCCTTCCCAAAACTATTCTGATTCTAAGATTCTATGATCTGAAGGAACATCATTTCAAAAGCAGTAACACATGAGTATTAATAGTTTCTTCCTGCAGGAAAACCTAGATGTTGGCTAATACTGCTAGCATATACGCTCCCTTAGGTCATGAGGGATGATAGTAAAGTTTTCATTAAGCATCTCTGAGCCCTCAGCAAAATGTATCACATTTAAATTCTTTGAGCCATGAACTGTCTTTCTCTGTGTCTTAGTTGATTCTAGTACTGTTTCTTTCATGGTGTATTTCCTCATATAATAATGGGGCAGTTCATTAAATTTGACACCACAGCTTATGTCTCTAGATCTCATTTTGTTCTCACTCCCCTTCATGAAACCTTTCAATAGGTTAAACTCACTTTTGCCCACAACATAATACTGAAAGCAGGAACTTCTGGTGGATGAGCGACAAAGCTGGTGAAGGGCCTGGAGAAAAAGCCTTACAAGGAGCGGCTGAGGGAGCTGGGGTTGTTTAGTCTGGAGAAAAGGAGGCTGAGGGGAGACCTTATCGCCCTCTACAACTACCTGAAAAGAGGTTGTAGCAAGGTGGGGATTGGTCTCTTCTCCCCAGTAACTTGCAATAGGACAAGAGGAAACGGTCTCAAGTTGCGCCAGGGGAGGTTCAGGCTGGACATTAGAAAGAACTTCTTCACTGTTAGAGTCATTAAGCATTGGAATGGGCTCCCCAGGGAGGTGGTGGAGTCACCATCCCTGGAGGTGTTCAAAAAACGTTTAGATGTGCCACTTCAAAGCATGGTTTAGTGGGTTTAGCGGGCATGGTGGCATCAGGTATACGGTTGGACTTGATGATCTTTGAGGTCTCTTCCAATCATAATGATTCTATGATTCTATGATCTCTTCCTTTGTGAAGCATGTATAGGTACAGATTGTAAGCTCCACACAGGATTCATACACTGTTATATGCATCTTCCTAGCATAAAGAAACCTGTAAGACCCTCTTCAACATTTCCCTCACACTGTGATCCTTTGGGCTGATGACATCCAAAGATCTTTCCTCCACAGCTCATTGCTTTTCTCCTGGCCTCTGCAGTCTTTACAACTCACTTTACTTTCTCATACCTTGTTTTGTACCAAAGGTAATCCAAGCATCTACTTCTGTCACATATCAGGGCATCTCACTAGTTAACAAGAAATTAGATCTCTTTCTCACCTATAAACACACGTCTCTTAATCATCTAGATCACCTAAGCTTTATTTCCAACATCTTTCAAAAACATTCCATTCCTTCTTATCATGTCAAAAGCAGTGCAAAATCAAACAGACCTGTTGACTCTCCTACAATTTTCATGGGAAAAATGCAGGATTTTCCTTATTCTCCACTCTCAACTCTTGATGTGCCCATTAAATAATATGACGTTCAATATACTGATACAACTACCTGGAGAGGTCTGATGTGCTGCAGATACAAGCTCTGTACTTGTAATATGAGAAGACAATTTGAGTGGATGCACAGAATTATGACTTGAGAAAACACAAGTTGGAAATACTGCCTTACTACTCACTCTCTCCTGCTCCTACAAGTACAGAAGCCTTAAGCAATCACCGAAATGTGGTTCTGAATGCTGATCAGCTCCCAGTTAAAGAAAATAATTTTTGTAGTGGTAAGACTTACTGTAATTTAAGTCTTCAGTAGCTAAGGACCTGTCTTCAAAGCAGTCAGATAAGGGGTGGGCCTTAGCTAGTAAATTTAAAATCTTAGAAATGATCTGCTTGTTTCAAACAGAATCAAACCTGAGTGCTTAGACATTCACTCAGATCTGTAAGGAGAGATTTCTTGTGCTGGCCCTGCCATTTTACTTTAGGAAAACAGCTTTTGGGGAGGCCTTTGCAACAGTATAGAGTTTCTCATATGAGAAGCCTGAATAGGAGACGGTAATTTACACAAAATCACAACCTTAACTGCAAAACTTCCTAACTCAAAAGGTAAACCTTACACTCGCTGTATCATGCTGTGTAAAGCTGAGACTCATGAACAACATCAAGCTTTACTTTGCTCTGCTGGAATGAATATTAGTAGAAATATAGCAAATGTAAAAGCTATCTGGATAGGTCAGATAAAATCTCCTATGTCATTCTTTTCATTGCCGCTGTCCCTGACAGTTTGTGTCATTGGAGGACATGATTCTTGCTACTGCAGGTAGACTGCACTCTACAGCTCAAACATCCCTCAAGTCCAGTCTTGCTCACCACACCAAATGTCATAGTACTTGAAAGTGTTAAATATCTGTCCAAATGTCTCACAGCACATGCAGCTCTTCTTCTAGACATTGCCAAGTCATTCAATATGCAGATGAGGGCAATTGTCTCAGTGGTAGGTCAAATACTTCTAAAAAAAATCTTTCAACAGTGGTAAATCAACAAGGTGAATAAAATCTTAATAAAAATACAGATAGTGTACATATATGTAGACAATAATCAAACAAAATGCAAAACCTGCTAACAGCCAGTGGCCAAAATTGATGTGATGTGTTGTGAACATAAGAAAAGAAATGTGTGCTCCAAAGAAAGAAAATAGAAAACATTTACTGTGACTCTGGGGAAGGAGATCTTCAAACCACTCACAAGAAAGCAACCTGAAGTCATCCTAGGCTGCAGCTGATCCCCAGCACAAAAAGCCAGGAAAACCTTCCAGTCTATTGTCTCACACTTCTTTAAACTTACCCTGAGACAAAGTTAGGTGATGTGGTTAGGAGATACAGTGCAAGTTGAGATTTGTGAGATTCATGCTATAATTCTGGCTTTGTTTCCACATCATTTCATTGGCTTCAGCTCCCATCTCTATCCTTTCAGTAAAATAAAGACATTGAGTACCTTTGAAATTTGCTGATTAGAAGTGTTTTTAAAAACTACAGCATTATTCTGTTAACTGAAACCTTTGCCTCACATGTATCTTGCAGCTTCCCTTGACTGACAGCTTCTTTGCTCTCAGCTGCCAGGAAATCTTGACCTCTCTCATTGTAGCACACCCATTCTCTTGAGGCCACTCAGCCTGATGTGAGCCGTTCGAGTGCCTGCCAGTCCCCTTCTCTTGCAGCTTGGCAGAGTGACGATACTACTCAAACATTCAATATTGCATGAAAACAAGTGCACAAGTCATGATGTAGCCAATTCCACACAGGGAAAAAAGGCACATTTTGGGAGGGGCCCTCCCAGCAACAACATTCAGAGGTTGTTAGTAATACGCCTTGGGTTGAAAACACAGGATTACTTGCATTATTAAAGAAACCAGATACTTCTAAGCAGCAAGATGAGTGCAGAAAAACAGTATGGACTACACTTCACTGATACTTGCTTGGAAATAACATCTTCATTGCATTGGAGTTTAGGTTTATTCCTCATAATTATTTTCCTGATAATCATTCATCAGTAGCCTGGCAAATGAATATGGAAGTTTAGCATGTTACTTTATTTCAGAATAGATTTGTCCATCAAGGTGCACAGAGGAGAAAAAGCGAAGGAGCAGCTCTTTGACTCTTCTCTCCTTCATTCAAAGGCAAGTGGCAACGCATCTAAAAAAGTGCAAAAATTGCAAACGTCATAACCCTTACCACAAAGAGTACAAAAGGATGAGAGCAGAAACTGTATTTCCCCCGACCTGGCTTGACAGCTCCAGAGAAAAACAAAAAAAAAACCATTCTTTTTTTTCAAGAGCAACCATTCCAGTCAACTCTTGCCATGAATCCCAGGCTCTGTTAAGTTGCCTGGGCAATATGACTATGACATTCTCTCCCTACTTACTCCCAGAGTTTAAAAATGAACAATAGTTGGAAATAATCTAAACAAGGAAGGCTCCAGCCTATATAAAATGCACAATGTTTTAATTAGCACTTTTGAATTCTGATCACATTCAGTTTTTAAGTAAGATAAATGCTCATTTTAGTAGTGTTGGTGACTTTCTTTCAAAATTAATTGTGGACTTCAAATGCTGAGCCAGATATCTAGTTTTCACTGGTTTTTAAATGCTATTTTAGTAGCCTTTCTGGATCTGATATGTGCAGTTCTGAAATTCTTATTCATGGGAGTAACCTTTATCCCCCACCCCAAGGTATTAATTTAATGAAACTGAACATCGGACTAAGACCATCTATGCTGGCCACCTATGCAGAATCAAGCCTAAGTAAATTTTGTTACCCAGCTAATAAGGCCTCGCTTCCTTCTGTGTTCAGAAGCCGAATTGCTCTTAACTCCAGTTTCATTCAGTCAGTGATTTATTCAAAAGCTCACTTAATTTTAGATAAAGACATGCTGGCAGTCTATTGGCTGAACCCAGTACTTTCCTGTTTCCTGCTTCAGTCTCATATACATCTCTTCTAAAACAGTACCCTGCCAAGTCCTTTCAACCATATGTTCCTCGAGTATTTCTTTACTTTAAGAAGTAACAGATGCCTGCCCTGGGGGGAAAAATCAATTTATTTCTGTTACTTGGTTCCAGTAAAGAAGCAGAGTTATTTTGCTTTAAGGAAAGGGCAACCAAGTCTGAAAGGACACTTCTTTTACCTTTAAGAGACATTATATAAGTGGTTTGTACTGAATAATTTATGAACTTATACAGAAGAGTTATTCAAAATAGCTCAAACTGTACATTCATCATAAAATTCTCCTTCAGCTTTACACTAATTAATGCTTCTGAAAATTCCTAATTTTAAGTTTCAGGAAACATCCATATTTGGAAAAGTATCTCATTTCATGTTTGCAATGAAATATACATGAACCATTTTATGAATTTTAATGAATCTTTATTAACTTTGGTCAGTTAACATTAGTCATTAACAATTTATAAACACTTCAACCTAGCCCTGTTATGCAGCATTATGAACTCTTATGAGAACATTTGATGCAAAACAGGCATGAGAACAATTCTGAAATAGGGAAAAAAAAAATAATCCATAGACTGTCTACTAGTTCAAAAGTTTCTGTGTACGCCAATAACACACTTTTCTCAAATTAAACTTTCAACAGGATCATAAATATTATTCGAGTGGGTCTGCAAGGATCTAGTCATGTCTGAATTCAGACTCTAGACAGTGTTACTGTCTCTATCTGGAAACAATCCCATCTAGGAGTTATTGAATTCACCTAAACCAGCCCTACTATGGGTGCAAGCTGTGATTCATTATTTTGGAAAAAGTAATTTTCTGTGTATAACTTAATGGCCTTAGAGTTTTCTTGGTAAAACTGAGTCGGTATTTGTCTTGTAAAAATGCTCCTTGCTAAAGGAACAAATTAAAAAAAGAACATTTATTCTTCTTTTGTATTAGGTCTGCATAGAGTTTGCACATCTCATTCAGCCTTTGGAAGCTCTTTGTATGGTTTTCTGCTTAACTGGCTGTATCCATGTCCCTTATGTTCTTGTTATAGTTACCTCCTCAACACCTGCAGGAGTCAAACATGACTAGTTATGTTCTAGAGAAGGGCAAAGGTCTTTAAGGTCACTTATAAAGCAGGTACACATGCTGTGGATATGAACCAAATTTTGCTACAACTAAACATTAAACACCTGAGCTGCTAGACTACCTTTCCCCAGAGAGTAAACTGCTGGCCTGACACAGGCACCTATGCTGGAAAGTTATCTTGAGCATCAATAAACACAGCTCTGTGGACAGGAGCTGTGTCTCAGCCTCCAAGTGCTCTTATTATGCTCTAGCTAACTTTCCTCTTCTATCAGCATTTGGGATTTTGTGTACACCATTACTAGGTGTCTAATTAACATCAGGTGTTCTAGGGCTGTGAATTGCACTGCACTCCTGAGTCAGGCATTTCAACACAAAACACATGCCTTGTTGGGTTTCTACCCCTACGGTACTCACCCAGTTCAATGAAACTGCAGCAGAGGAGTTTGAATCCAAATGCCTAGGTGCCTGAGTTTATACCATTGACCCTTCTCTAGGCCAGAGAAGCATGTACCAAACAGGAGCAGCTGAGCTGTGCTCTGCCTATGAAATCTGTCACAGAAAGAAATTTCCCCACACACTTTTTATTGTCAGAGGAAAGAGAAATTGGGAGAAAGTGGCATTGTACTGATAAGAGCATATGAAGGATATAAGAAAATACAATTTGTTGAGGATGTAGGTAGATGAAAAACATCCTCATTGACAGAATGAGTTCTGTGGGCATATCTTACTTTTTGTCAGGCCCCTCAATCTGCTTGATCAATAAAGTGCATGTTTTAAACCACTCCAATCCCTTCCATACTGAACATCTTAAAATCAATTCATCGGTGTTTTCCATAGACAACACACTAAAATTCACTCTCCTGTGCCTAATCCATCCACAAAATGCATTTTGTCAAACTATTCAATCCTTTCCCTTGAATGAAGCACATTCCATCAAACCAAGCCATCTGCTCCTACGACAGAATAAATTCTGTCTAACGTGATAAGCAGTGTATGAAGAGAGGCATTTAATCTAACATGTATGTTTAACAAGTGGGAACTTTCCTTATTTGGCAAGACATATCTTACATTCTTTATGAATTTTAAAATACTGCACCAGTGTAAATCAACAGATGAATTGTACATAGCTTGTGAACAAAACAACTGTTCTGTACAAAATACTTCTAAAACCTTCTCTCTTTAGAAAATTCAGAAACAGGAATGGGGGATATTAACTAACTTAATCCTTTGTCAACTTGAATGCAACTACTGAAAATTGATCTAGGTTATACTCTTAAAAGGTTTATAGTGATTAACTGTTACAGAGGGAACTGCATAGAGGCAGCTACAGCAACAACTATGGAACTATACTGAGAATTCCTTAAAATATGCTTCTTGAATTCACACAGGTTATTACTGGGTAATGAAAATCTCTTTATTCCTTCCCAAAATGCCAGAAACCAAACTCAATTCTTTTCAAAAAGAAAGAAAATTAAATATGACCTTAAAGACACACACTAACATTCCTGACATCTGGTCCAGTAGTCTGTTTTTCCTGTATTCCAGGGATATCTCATGGATTTCAATGAACGCTGAAATTGTAACTGACGTGTCATTTGTACTCTCCATCTTCTGCCATGTGAATCAATTTTACCAGAGCTTTCCTATGTGAAAAGTCTGGACATGAAATATATGTACACGTATAGCTCGGGTTAAAGGTTTTAGCATCATGAGCTTGATCTGGCTGCATTAATTCACCATGACCATCACAATTTATCCTACACAAGAGCACATAAAATGTTTATCTTAACACTATGTGACTTCGCGGTATACGTCACATTCTACATTACCATAACTATTTCAAATGTTATAATTTGGGCTGAATATTTTTTTAATGTTTTTGTGAGAGAGATGTTTATACTTGCCCAAAAATATAAAAACAACTGTACTCCCTTATAGAACCAAAGAGATGAAAGGATTGTAAACTTTACCAGAACAGAGGTTCATATGTGGGCTTGGAGAGGACTCACTAAAAGCATTGTTTGGTGATAAAAACTTAACATTTCAGAAAGAAGATGACAAACAACCAGAATGCTGAGGGGGAAGCAGCAGAAAATCAAGCCTCACTGAGCACTGGAAAATGACCTTGAGAAAAGCTGTGAGGGAATTTGTGAGCTGAGCAGTATCTGAAAAGGAGCTGGGAACGATGAAAAAATAAACTTTCTGGTTAGAAAACTCCTATAAAGGAAAACAGGTTTTCTACAGTCTTGATAAACAAGAATAATTCTGCTTCTCCTCTTACTGAACTATATGGTCTTGAACGCTGGTTAAAGACCTCAAGATAAAAATGTTGCGGTTGAGTTTTATAATTCCATTTTTCTTGGAAATAAACTAAGAAATATTCTCCCCCTACCACCTGCAAACCCAGCTCCTTTAATTACTCTGATTCTAACTGCACATTGGCAAAACTCAGCATGCTTTCCCCAGGTATGGCCAAAAGATTTTTCTAAAATATGATATCTCATACTTTCACTCAGCAAACAGAAAATCAGACTGCATGTGTATATATATATGTATATACATGTATATATTTGCAGGACAAATACCTGACATTATAATATTGTTCAACATCTAAAAACAAGCTTAATGACATAAAGCATAATCTTGCCTAAATTTTAAGATGATAGAAAAGCAATCAAACAGCAGGTAAGGCACACATAGGTGCTCAAGGCACAATGGGAGCAGGAGAACTGTTCTTGTGAGCAGTCGCAGGAAGTGTGAGTCTGACACCAGCATCCAGAAGCTCAGGAGACAATGTGCAACGCTGTGATTGCAGTCACTTGCTTCACAAGTGCCATTTGTCTGCAGGACCTGAGTCTGACCAAGCTTCATACATCCCGTGGAGCACCATTCACCTCTCTGCAGGGTCAGCACTTCTGTGTGCATATGTTTTGCACAGAAGTGCTGAAATAAAATGTTCAATTCACCTATCTGATACTTAACTCAAAAGAGGGTCAGAAAGCTTAATTTGGGAAGTACTTTGAAAACCCTGGATGAAAGATGTGCTCTCTGATGAGCACAGACAACTACTTTTTCCTCTACCGTTTAATAGAAAGCTACATTGAAAAGCTCTTCACTGCACAAATGAGTTTGAATTGCTGACAAATGCACAAAAATTAGTGCTTCATCAATTGTATTTGCCATATTTCCTGCCTGCAGGATTTTTCATGCCAAAGTCCCATCAACGTAAATGCTGAAAGGGAACTGAAGGTGACAAAAAACGGGAGTGCTTCGGTAGTCCTCAACACAATTTTCCAAAGAAATGCTTTTCTTAAAAAAAAGTATTTAAAAGTATATTCACTCTGGTGAAAAAGATGCTGTCCTTGAAAAGGTTTTTAAAAAACCCAATAATTCTTAATGTTGATATCTAAGTGTTAAGCTCAGAAATGGAAGGCTCATGATTTAGGCTGTATGCATCCAGTATAGTGGATTATTACTGCTCAATATAACCAGGTTTCACAGAAATTTACAATGCAGCCTTTGCTAGCAGGTTCTTATGAGTCATATCTTTTTTAATCTCAACTGCAGCACAATCTCCTCTGCAGTTCATAAATACATAATCATTCTTTACATATGTCTCCATTTACTTAAAGATAGTCTACAAATGTATTGGATCTATAGTGTCACTACAGATTTGTAATGTAATTTTTGAAATAAAATGTAGCTGGAAGTCAGAAAGTGAATCAGAGCCACATGCCTAGCTGATCTTCAGCAAGCTATTGTTTAAGACATTCTGAGTCAAAGATTTCTGATTTTGTTAAAGCAAAAGAAGATTTGAACCAAAAGATTCCCAAACAAGGACTGTTATTTCAGATCTGACAGTGTCTTACGGGAGTGAATATAACCTGTCCTCTGATATGCTTTTGACTCTGGTCAAAGGCAGAACTCCCACTGGCTTCAGGCTGTAAAATCTTGCTCTTTGCTGTCAGCAATACAGTTTTATCAAAAGTGGCACCTCAGCCATACCAAAGTAAGATTTATCCATGTGTAAAAGCAGTCTGATGCTGTCCAAAGAAAACATTGGCCTGTTATTTTTTGGCGTTTTATTTGTTAAACTCAGAGCAGATATTGTTACTGCTGTGAAAGAAACCCAGATACATTTTCACTAAACTTAAGCAGTAAAATTATAAAAACAAGATGTCTTCAACTTTGCTAACTATTCTAGTATGGGAGCCTTGCAGGAAAATTTAACAACAGAGCATCTGAACTGTTAGTGACACCTGTTTTTAATAGGTTGCCTTTGACTTCAGAAGTTGAGTGAGGCAGGAACATGAGGCTCTTGACTCCAAGGGGCATATTTTGAGTCTTTTTACCACATACTTAGGATTCTTGTCCAATAGAAAATTTCTTCTACCTCAGTTAAAATTTTCACCATATGAAGCCAATGATCTAAAATGAAAAAAATTCCAACCAGCACAAAACATTTAAATGGTTACTATGATAAAATGGAAGTTAGGATATCAGATCTGGCCCTATTCTGATACACAGTTTAATTGCTTCCTTTCTGTTGCACTTGAATTTAGGAAATTTATTAGCTTGTTAGTTTATTGTCACCCACTGAATCAAAAAAGAATCTCTTTTTCCTTCACTTCACAGACATCTGATTCTGCAAAAAAAATTAGTTCAGAAATACCAGAAAACATCTATTTAACCTTGGAGGGACATGAAAGTATCATTTTTGAGGGCTATCATATCCTGCAGAAATGTGGAGAGGTTTGTCTTTCATTGCTCTCTGCTTAGGGTGCCCCAGGACAGTGGTCAAATAATTATGCTAGATACACTTTGAGGTAAGATGCTTCCAAGTTCTGCAGTGTCAAAAATACTTAAGAATTGATATGTCGTTTGAAACCGAAGTATCAGGTTCTTTGTACTGAATCTCTGAATGACCAGGCTTTTGATCAGTCATATCTTCACACTTATTTTATGTCAAGAAACAGATAAACACTTCATTCAGTGAGAAATTCCATCAGCTGAGCAGTCTGAAGGTGGTCAACTCACAAAGCCTTGCAATAATAACAATCATCTGAGAAGTAAACTCAACTCACATAAGTGTGCTAAACTAGAAAAAAAGTAGATTTTAACTTAGATCTGTAGCTTCCTATTGGATGTTCCAACCATTGGATTATTAAAAAAAACACATTAAAACAAAGTTATGCAAGATAATTTAGCTCATATTTGCAAATAGATCCAAATAGTCTATCACTAGGATATAATGTGTTCACTTCTGGGGTCCCCAACACAAGAAGGACATCGACCTGTTGGAGTGAGTCCAGAGGAGGCCACGAAGATGATCAGAGGGCTGGAGCACCTCTCCTGTGAACACAGACTAAGAGACTTGGGGTTGCTCATCCTGAAAAAGAGAAGTCTCCAGGGAGATCTTAGAGCAGCCTTCCAATACCTAAAGGGGGCCTCCAAGAAAGCTGGGGAGGGACTTTTTACAAGGACATGGAGTGATAGGACAAGAGGCAATGGCCTTAACCTGGAAAAGGGAAGATTTAGATTAGATATTAGGAAGAAACTCTTCACAGTGAGGGTGGCGAGGCACTGGCACAGGTTGCCCAGAGCAGCTGTGGGTGCCCCAACCCTGGAAGTGTTCAAGGCCAGGTTGGATGAGGCCTTGAGCAACCTGGTCTAGTGGAAGGTGTCCCTGCCCATGGCAGGAGGGGTTGGAACTGGATGACCTTTAAGGTTCCTTCCAACTAAACCATTCTATGATTCTATGATTCTATGAAAACTGGTACATAGAATATTCAACAAGGTATTTTGCACAGATTTACATATGCCAATACTTGATGACATAATTCCCAATTAATGGTGGGGTTTTTTTGCATATTCTGAGGGCTTTAGGTGAGTATTCTGTTGTAATTTCTTTTCTCTTGAATTATGTTTATAGTTGGATCTGGCAAAAAACTTCAAAGGATGGCTGCAAAATATTTGTTACAAATATTAACTACTGAGTTTCTTTGCAATGTCATTTTCCTTCTCAAGACAGTCTGCAAGTACACATGAGAACATTGTACCGAACATTTTTCATAATAAAAACATTGTTCGGTTTCTGTGCAGATACAGCTAATAAACAAAGGTGAGGAAAGTCTTCTCTCCCACCTGGAACTCTACTAGCCTTGATTTCTTAAACAGTGCTTAGCTGGGATTATTACTGTTATAGAGTACAGTGGACAGTATTAGAAAACGTATAGACATAATGGAGGGCATGATCCTTTTCCAAAGGTAGCTTGATGCACGATACAGTAGGTGGTTGCTTTAAGCAGCAGGAGCAACAGGAGCGGCAGCAGCACTGGCTGGATGCCCTACCAGCGCTATAAAGCACACCATGGAGAGGAACAGGCCTTGATCTACCTCAAATGCCTGAGCTGTTTAGAGCTGCATTAGCGACAGCAGATGAGTAACCAGGTAAGATGACTACACTCTGCCTTTCAGGCTGACTAATGTGTTGCCTAAACATACAGGAGGAAGAGGAAAGTTCTGTAGAGGCTTGAGATGTTCTTATAAAAGGGCTTCCTGTCAGAAAGTCTTATTTTTAATCAAAAAGAGTCACCTCTCCAGAACTTTACACTAAAATTCAATAGTTTCATGTAGATGGCTTTTTTCTCATCATAAACATGAAGAAGAACATAATTCCAAATCATAAGTATTACTGAGTCAAGGTGAGCCCATACAAATGTTCTGCGTTCTAAAAAGACAGAAGAAAAAGAATATCAAATGTTAATAACACTTATGAACTAGCTGAAGAGACACAGAAAATAAAAGTTAGCTGTGAAATGGCTACTTCAGTGCTGTAGCACTTCCATTGTGCAAAATATAAAGGGCAATTACTAAATCTTTCTGGAAAAAAATAGTGGGAATAACTCATTGAGATTGAAGGGTAAGTACATAACAGGCAATTACAGGAACATAGTCAAGATGAAAGAGTTAGTTTTGTGATACAAGATTCTGCTAGATTTTATTTCTGAATTTATCCACAGAAACTTGTAAGTAATTTTTCCCTTCTTTTGTAGGTTTTTAATATCTTTAATAAAAAGCAATTCTGAAAAGCTCTCCTCCACTAGTTCAATAATTTTAGAGTATCAAAATATAGAATTTAGTGCACTGTAGCAAATGTATCAAATCTATTTCAGCTTGACATCTTATTTTTAATAAGGTTGTGGATGATATAGTTGGCACAAAAATTAGGGTTTTTAAACTGTTCATCCACCTCATTTGTACATACAGAGAATTTTCCAAATGTGAACACTACTGCATTATATTTTACTACATGTATTGCAGAAGTACTTAATAGGCTTCCTGTTAAACTAAATTCCCACAATCCATGTTCAACATAAAAAAAAAGATCCTCCCCTCCAGGAGTTTAGTGTATGGAAACATGGCGGATGCATGAAACCTCTTACTCCTGTTAAGAGAGCATTAACACAGAAGAAAATTTACATACGTTACATATTAATTACTGCCTATATTTGTAAGTTATATGTATGTTAAAATGGTCCTTTAACACTGAAACAAAATATTGTAGCACTATTTTGTAAATCATACACATCTTGTAAATGCCTCTATTCTGAGACTGCAAGATGAATCTGGGTCAAATCACACCACCATTATTGTCACCTTTTCCCAAGCTAGCAGGAGTGTGAAATTAAAAAGGCTAACACCATGTTATTCCAAAACACTCCAGAAAGTTCTTGGGATAAATTCACCATTCCTATAACCTCATACAACCATTTTTTTAACAATTTTAAGTCCATTGATTTAAAGTAGGGTATACCAGATGTGAACCTTCATTTCCTCCTATCTTGAATATTTAATTGTTGATCTTGCCTTCACAAGTACAGTAGTATCTAGTGACTCATCTATGTTTGATACCATAAAGACAGTAATAATTATGTTACCAATAAAAATCACTCCCTTTTTTCCCAGCCTACAGGAGACACTGTTTAAACTATACGGGTTTTTTCAGTTTTTGTTTTTCTGTATGCGGAAGAGAGAATTGCTGTGTGTGAAAAGTGATTACTGAGGAAATTAACTGGAAGACATGGTATGTAGTTAGCTCTCAAATATTTAACCCAGTAGTTAATCATTTACATTGTGTGGGTCAGGACGATCCATTGACTAATGCCGATTCTGGCAAAAGCATAAGCCTAAAGCTCCTCATAGCAATCTGGCAGCAACCTTTGCTTCAGACTTCATCAGAAGAAGAAAAAAACCCAAACCTATGATGGAACTAATAGTTTTTCTCAGAAACTGCTTATCAATTAATACAAAGTATTTTTCAGAATATTCTGAAATATTGGGCAAAACTTCCTCCAAAGGTAGACCACCTTTATAGGAATTGGTGAGAAGTGGCTTCAGGAACTGGTGTCTAGTATAGGTCACCTCTTAAATAGAAAAAGATCAAGTTAGGAATTCATATTATTGATCTTAGAAAAATTGTTCCCTTATTTTTATGGCATATTTATAAAAACAGAATCTATACATTTACTATCGATAAAAAGACTGTTGCTCTTACACCACCCAACATGCTTAGACAATGCAGATACTGTGATAACACCTTTACAGAGTAGAAAGGAAATGGATAATTACAGCCTATCAGACAGAATATAAGCATCCTACTATCTGCTGCCAGGAAGTGGGACTGAACATTAATGTGATTAAGAGTAAATTGGATTAGATATTTTTTAAAGAGAGACCATTTTTCCAGCTGGAACTTTATAGCCTATATATTAATACATATATACATAAGGGGGGGGGGGAAAGCTAAAAGAAATCATAGAAGAAATAACTGTAGGAAGGCATGGGAGAAGTGTCCAGACACAGATGGTTGCAGTCTGTATTTATTTTTGAGGAAATATCACAAGGCAGCCCATCTGATGCTGAGGAAATAGTGTATTTGGAAGCTAGTGTATACTGTGTTTAAAAAGATCATCCATCCTGTCAGAAACAGAAATATTCTACATAGGAAGTATGGAGGCTGTGATTTGTGTGCAACCTCTGCCGCCTCCTTGCCAGCTCTACTCCCTTCCTTTTGCTGAAGTGCCAGGCAAAGATAATGGCAGCCATTTTGGCTGCACACAAATAGATGCAACCAGGACTTCCAGTGATAAAGAGGATAAAATTCCCTTTTGTGCAGTTCCAGCTATTTAATCTTCTTCCTAGCCCTTTCATTGGCATCTTGATGTTTTTGTACCAAGCTCAGACACTCAATCTCTACTGTCAGACTGATGCCACAACAGCGATGTGCT